>NW_027596355.1:201739-368915 GCF_964194155.1 Cetorhinus maximus
GTAAGAACAGAGGTTAGGTTTGAAATGTTAATTAGGTAAACACGGGGAAGTTTAGAAACATAGGTGTGAAGGGAATATTTGCATTTTTAAACAAACCAGACTAGATTGTTTTCAAAGGAGGGGGTGAAATGTTTCACCTGGCCAGGTGAAGTTTGGAAACAGTGTGTTTATTTTTCCCAAAGATTACTGGTAAAACTTAGTACTATGAGAGGGTTTTATTATCAGGGAGATAAAGTCCAAAGACATAATGAAACAATGGGTATTTGCGTTCAAGGAGGAAGATACGAATAAAGGAGAGAATACTGTTTGTAAGATCTTACGAGTGTGAAAAACCCTTCAACATCTATGCCTCAAGCTGCTGTCTCCAGAGGTCTAAAAGTTAAGAAAACTAACTTGGAATTCGACTTGTTCAGGGTATCATGGGCAGGATTTTGCCCTTGGCGGGGGTGCTCGGCGGGGGCAGGTTAGGGCAGTCGGGAAGCAAACCGCCGCCTGCGATCGGCACTGCACCGTGATATTACGCGAGTGGGTCAATTGAAGCCCACCCAGTGTGGAACGTGAGCAGCAGCTCTGTCTGTGTGGGGGGGGGGGGGGGAGGGTGAGCGAGCGCTGTCTGTGTGGGGGGGGAGGGTGAGCGAGCGCTGTCTGTGTCGGGGGGGGAGGGTGAGCGAGCGCTGTCTGTGTGGGGGGGGGGAGGGTGAGCGAGCGCTGTCTGTGTGGGGGGGGGAGGGTGAGCGCTGTCTGTGTGTGGGGGGGAGGGTGAGCGAGCGCTGTCTGTGTGGGGGGGGGGAGGGTGAGCGAGCGCTGTCTGTGTCGGGGGGGGAGGGTGAGCGAGCGCTGTCTGTGTGGGGGGGGGGAGGGTGAGCGCTGTCTGTGTGGTGGGGGTGGGGGGGGTGAGTGAGCGCTGTCTGTGTGGGGGGGGGAGGGTGAGTGAGCGCTGTCTGTGTGGGGGGGGGGAGGGTGAGCGCTGTCTGTGTGGGGGGGGAGGGTGAGTGAGCGCTGTCTGTGTGTGGGGGGGGAGGGTGAGTGAGCGCTGTCTGTGTGGGGGGGGGAGGGTGAGCGCTGTCTGTGTGGGGGGGGGAGGGTGAGTGAGCGCTGTCTGTGTGTGGGGGGGGAGGGTGAGTGAGCGCTGTCTGTGTGGGGGGGGGAGGGTGAGCGCTGTCTGTGTGGGGGGGGGGAGGGTGAGCGCTGTCTGTGTGGGGGGGGAGGGTGAGCGAGCGCTGTCTGTGTGGGGGGAGGGTGAGCGAGCGCTGTCTGTGTGGGGGGAGGGTGAGCGAGCGCTGTCTGTGTGGGGGGGGAGGGTGAGCGCTGTCTGTGTGGGGGGGGAGGGTGAGCGAGCGCTGTCTGTGTGGGGGGGAGGGTGAGCGAGCGCTGTCTGTGTGGGGGGAGGGTGAGCGAGCGCTGTCTGTGTGGGGGGGGAGGGTGAGCGCTGTCTGTGTGGGGGGGGAGGGTGAGTGAGCGCTGTCTGTGTGGGGGGGGAGGGTGAGCGCTGTCTGTGTGGGGGGGGAGGGTGAGCGCTGTCTGTGTGGTGGGGGTGGGGGGGGGTGAGTGAGCGCTGTCTGTGTGGGGGGGGAGGGTGAGCGCTGTCTGTGTGTGGGGGGGGAGGGTGAGCGCTGTCTGTGTGGGGGGGGAGGGTGAGCGAGCGCTGTCTGTGTGGGGGGAGGGTGAGCGCTGTCTGTGTGGGGGGGGAGGGTGAGCGCTGTCTGTGTTGGGGGGGGAGGGTGAGCGAGCGCTGTCTGTGTGGGGGGGGAGGGTGAGCGAGCGCTGTCTGTGTGGGGGGAGGGTGAGCGCTGTCTGTGTGGGGGGGGGAGGGTGAGCGCTGTCTGTGTGGGGGGGGGAGGGTGAGCGAGCGCTGTCTGTGTGGGGGGGGGAGGGTGAGTGAGCGCTGTCTGTGTGGGGGGGGAGGGTGAGTGAGCGCTGTCTGTGTGGGGGGGGAGGGTGAGCGCTGTCTGTGTGGGGGGGGGAGGGTGAGCGCTGTCTGTGTGGGGGGGGGAGGGTGAGTGAGCGCTGTCTGTGTGGGGGGGGAGGGTGAGTGAGCGCTGTCTGTGTGGGGGGGGGAGGGTGAGCGCTGTCTGTGTGTGGGGGGGGAGGGTGAGCGCTGTCTGTGTGGGGGGGGGAGGGTGAGTGAGCGCTGTCTGTGTGGGGGGGGAGGGTGAGTGAGCGCTGTCTGTGTGGGGGGGGGAGGGTGAGCGCTGTCTGTGTGTGGGGGGGGAGGGTGAGCGCTGTCTGTGTTGGGGGGGGAGGGTGAGCGAGCGCTGTCTGTGTGGGGGGGGGGAGGGTGAGCGCTGTCTGTGTGGGGGGGGAGGGTGAGCGAGCGCTGTCTGTGTGGGGGGGGAGGGTGAGCGAGCGCTGTCTGTGTGGGGGGGGGAGGGTGAGCGCTGTCTGTGTGGGGGGGGGAGGGTGAGCGCTGTCTGTGTGGGGGGGGGAGGGTGAGCGAGCGCTGTCTGTGTGGGGGGGGGAGGGTGAGCGCTGTCTGTGTGGGGGGGGGAGGGTGAGTGAGCGCTGTCTGTGTGGGGGGGGAGGGTGAGCGAGCGCTGTCTGTGTGGGGGGGGGGAGGGTGAGCGCTGTCTGTGTGGGGGGGGGAGGGTGAGCGCTGTCTGTGTGGGGGGGGAGGGTGAGCGAGCGCTGTCTGTGTGGGGGGGAGGGTGAGTGAGCGCTGTCTGTGTGGGGGGGGGAGGGTGAGCGCTGTCTGTGTGGGGGGGGGAGGGTGAGCGAGCGCTGTCTGTGTGGGGGGGGGAGGGTGAGTGAGCGCTGTCTGTGTGGGGGGGGGAGGGTGAGCGCTGTCTGTGTGGGGGGGGAGGGTGAGCGCTGTCTGTGTGGGGGGGGGGAGGGTGAGCGAGCGCTGTCTGTGTGGGGGGGGAGGGTGAGTGAGCGCTGTCTGTGTGGGGGGGGAGGGTGAGTGAGCGCTGTCTGTGTGGGGGGGGGAGGGTGAGTGAGCGCTGTCTGTGTTGGGGGGGGAGGGTGAGCGCTGTCTGTGTGGGGGGGGGAGGGTGAGCGAGCGCTGTCTGTGTTGGGGGGGGAGGGTGAGCGCTGTCTGTGTGGGGGGGGAGGGTGAGCGCTGTCTGTGTGGGGGGGGGAGGGTGAGTGAGCGCTGTCTGTGTGGGGGGGGGAGGGTGAGCGCTGTCTGTGTGGGGGGGGGAGGGTGAGTGAGCGCTGTCTGTGTGGGGGGGGGAGGGTGAGCGCTGTCTGTGTGGGGGGGGGAGGGTGAGTGAGCGCTGTCTGTGTGGGGGGGGGAGGGTGAGTGAGCGCTGTCTGTGTGGGGGGGGAGGGGGAGGGTGAGCGCTGTCTGTGTGGGGGGGGGAGGGTGAGTGAGCGCTGTCTGTGTGGGGGGGGGAGGGTGAGCGAGCGCTGTCTGTGTGGGGGGGGGAGGGTGAGCGAGCGCTGTCTGTGTGGGGGGGGGAGGGTGAGTGAGCGCTGTCTGTGTGGGGGGGGGAGGGTGAGTGAGCGCTGTCTGTGTTGGGGGGGGAGGGTGAGCGCTGTCTGTGTGGGGGGGGAGGGTGAGTGAGCGCTGTCTGTGTGGGGGGGGGAGGGTGAGTGAGCGCTGTCTGTGTGGGGGGGGGAGGGTGAGCGCTGTCTGTGTGGGGGGGGGAGGGTGAGCGAGCGCTGTCTGTGTGGGGGGGGGAGGGTGAGTGAGCGCTGTCTGTGTTGGGGGGGGAGGGTGAGCGCTGTCTGTGTGGGGGGGGGGAGGGTGAGTGAGCGCTGTCTGTGTTGGGGGGGGAGGGTGAGCGCTGTCTGTGTGGGGGGGGGAGGGTGAGTGAGCGCTGTCTGTGTGGGGGGGGAGGGTGAGTGAGCGCTGTCTGTGTGGGCGCTGTCTGTGTGGGGGGGGGGAGGGTGAGTGAGCGCTGTCTGTGTGGGGGGGGGGAGGGTGAGTGAGCGCTGTCTGTGTGGGGGGGGGAGGGTGAGCGCTGTCTGTGTGTGGGGGGGGAGGGTGAGTGAGCGCTGTCTGTGTGGGGGGGGAGGGTGAGCGAGCGCTGTCTGTGTGGGGGGGGGGAGGGTGAGTGAGCGCTGTCTGTGTGGGGGGGGGGAGGGTGAGTGAGCGCTGTCTGTGTGGGGGGGAGGGTGAGTGAGCGCTGTCTGTGTTGGGGGGGCAGGGTGAGTGAGCGCTGTCTGTGTGGGGGGGAGGGTGAGTGAGCGCTGTCTGTGTGGGGGGGAGGGTGAGTGAGCGCTGTCTGTGTGGGGGGGGAGGGTGAGCGCTGTCTGTGTGGGGGGGGGAGGGTGAGCGCTGTCTGTGTGGGGGGGGGAGGGTGAGTGAGCGCTGTCTGTGTGGGGGTGGGGAGGGTGAGCGCTGTCTGTGTGGGGGGGGGAGGGTGAGTGAGCGCTGTCTGTGTGGGGGGGGGAGGGTGAGTGAGCGCTGTCTGTGTGGGGGGGGGAGGGTGAGTGAGCGCTGTCTGTGTGGGGGGGGGAGGGTGAGTGAGCGCTGTCTGTGTGGGGGGGGGAGGGTGAGCGAGCGCTGTCTGTGTGGGGGGGGGAGGGTGAGTGAGCGCTGTCTGTGTGGGGGGGGAGGGTGAGTGAGCGCTGTCTGTGTGGGGGGGGGGAGGGTGAGCGCTGTCTGTGTGGGGGGGAGGGTGAGCGAGCGCTGTCTGTGTGGGGGGGGGGAGGGTGAGCGCTGTCTGTGTGGGGGGGAGGGTGAGCGAGCGCTGTCTGTGTGGGGGGGGGGAGGGTGAGCGCTGTCTGTGTGGGGGGGGGGAGGGTGAGCGCTGTCTGTGTGGGGGGGGGGTGAGTGAGCGCTGTCTGTGTGGGGGGGGGGAGGGTGAGCGCTGTCTGTGTGGGGGGGAGGGTGAGCGAGCGCTGTCTGTGTGGGGGGGGGGAGGGTGAGCGCTGTCTGTGTGGGGGGGGGGGAGGGTGAGCGCTGTCTGTGTGGGGGGGGAGGGTGAGCGCTGTCTGTGTGGGGGGGGGGAGGGTGAGCGAGCGCTGTCTGTGTGGGGGGGGGAGGGTGAGCGAGCGCTGTCTGTGTGGGGGGGGGAGGGTGAGTAAGCGCTGTCTGTGTGGGGGGGGGAGGGTGAGCGCTGTCTGTGTGGGGGGGGAGGGTGAGCGCTGTCTGTGTGGGGGGGGGAGGGTGAGCGCTGTCTGTGTGGGGGGGGGAGGGTGAGTGAGCGCTGTCTGTGTGGGGGTGGGGAGGGTGAGCGCTGTCTGTGTGGGGGGGGGAGGGTGAGCGCTGTCTGTGTGGGGGGGGGAGGGTGAGTGAGCGCTGTCTGTGTGGGGGGGGAGGGTGAGTGAGCGCTGTCTGTGTGGGGGGGGGGAGGGTGAGCGCTGTCTGTGTGGGGGGGGGGAGGGTGAGCGCTGTCTGTGTGGGGGGGAGGGTGAGCGAGCGCTGTCTGTGTGGGGGGGGGGAGGGTGAGCGCTGTCTGTGTGGGGGGGAGGGTGAGCGAGCGCTGTCTGTGTGGGGGGGGGGAGGGTGAGCGCTGTCTGTGTGGGGGGGGGGTGAGTGAGCGCTGTCTGTGTGGGGGGGGGGAGGGTGAGCGCTGTCTGTGTGGGGGGGAGGGTGAGTGAGCGCTGTCTGTGTGGGGGGGAGGGTGAGTGAGCGCTGTCTGTGTGGGGGGGGGAGGGTGAGCGAGCGCTGTCTGTGTGGGGGGGGGAGGGTGAGCGAGCGCTGTCTGTGTGGGGGGGGGGAGGGTGAGCGAGCGCTGTCTGTGTGGGGGGGGGAGGGTGAGCGAGCGCTGTCTGTGTGGGGGGGGGAGGGTGAGTAAGCGCTGTCTGTGTGGGGGGGGGAGGGTGAGCGAGCGCTGTCTGTGTGGGGGGGGGGAGGGTGAGCGAGCGCTGTCTGTGTGGGGGGGGGAGGGTGAGTAAGCGCTGTCTGTGTGGGGGGGGGAGGGTGAGCGAGCGCTGTCTGTGTGGGGGGGGGAGGGTGAGCGCTGTCTGTGTGGGGGGGAGGGTGAGTGAGCGCTGTCTGTGTGGGGGGGGGAGGGTGAGTGAGCGCTGTCTGTGTGGGGGGGGGAGGGTGAGCGAGCGCTGTCTGTGTGGGGGGGGGAGGGTGAGCGAGCGCTGTCTGTGTGGGGGGGGGAGGGTGAGCGCTGTCTGTGTGGGGGGGAGGGTGAGTGAGCGCTGTCTGTGTGGGGGGGGGAGGGTGAGTGAGCGCTGTCTGTGTGGGGGAGGGTGAGTGAGCGCTGTCTGTGTGGGGGGGGGAGGGTGAGTGAGCGCTGTCTGTGTGGGGGGGGGAGGGTGAGTGAGCGCTGTCTGTGTGGGGGGGGTGAGCGAGCGCTGTCTGTGTGGGGGGGGAGGGTGAGCGCTGTCTGTGTGGGGGGGGGAGGGTGAGCGCTGTCTGTGTGGGGGGGGGAGGGTGAGCGAGCGCTGTCTGTGTGGGGGGGGGAGGGTGAGTGAGCGCTGTCTGTGTGGGGGGGGAGGGTGAGTGAGCGCTGTCTGTGTGTGGGGGGGGAGGGTGAGCGAGCGCTGTCTGTGTGGGGGGGGGGAGGGTGAGCGAGCGCTGTCTGTGTTGGGGGGGGAGGGTGAGTGAGCGCTGTCTGTGTTGGGGGGGGAGGGTGAGTGAGCGCTGTCTGTGTTGAGGGGGGGAGGGTGAGCGCTGTCTGTGTTGGGGGGGGAGGGTGAGCGCTGTCTGTGTGGTGGGGGTGGGGGGGGTGAGCCTAACACAATCTTTGCGTGTGTGGGTGTTAAAGATGCTTCAATCTCCCTGAGGCTCGGTTTAAAAAACTAATGGACAAAATAAAAATGTCACAAAACATCTCCCCTCATGTGACTGTCACAGGAGCCGGGACATGTTTTTAAATCAAGTGCAAAATTTTTATTTTGTTTTCATTTGCTTTAAGAAACCTCATCCCGCTCGTGGACAATGTTTCCTAAAAGATGCAAAGGCCGCTTGTCCTTTTCGCCTGCCTGTCAGCCGTTAGGCTGGACGGGCAGTGAAAAATTCAGGACAATTGTTAACTTTGAATAGGCCTTTTAATTATTGGTGGACCCGCTGCTGGCTCCAGCCTGCTGAGCTGACTATGGTGAGAGCGCGTGTTGACGTCAGCACACTCAGCCAATGTCAACACGCTTTATTTCACGCTCAGGCGTGTCCGTGAGTAGAGCCAGGCTGTAAAGGGCGAAACTTCAATGAGCAGAGAAGGGCTTAACTTTAAGGAAATAGTCTTTTAATTAAGAACAAACAAAAAGTATGTCAGTCCCGTGTGTTGTACAGCCTGCAGCACGTGGGAATTCTTAGACACTCCTTTCAATCTGGGTGACCACATGTGCAGGAAGTACCACCGGCTTCACCAGCTTGAACAACGGGTTTTGGAGTTTGAGCGTCAGCTGGAGACACAGCGGAGAATCCGCGAGGCTGAGGGTTACGGGGATAGCACGTTTTTAGATGTGGTCACTCCGCAGCTTAAGGAAGTGCAGTCAGAGAGGGAATGGTTGACCACCAGTCAGAAGAAGGGAGGCAGAAGAAGGGAGGCAGGCAGGTAGTCAAGAAAGCCCCAGAGTGAATCTCACTCATGAACCGTTTTTGTGTGTTGGAAAATGGTGAGAGTGAAGGTTCCTCTGGAGAGTGCAGCCAGAGCCAAGTTCACGGCTCTGTGGGTGGCTCAGATGCACAAGGTGGGAGGAGTAAGAGTGCAAGAGCAATAGTGGTAGGAGACTCAATAGTGAGGGGTGCAGACAGGCGCTTCTGCGGCTGTAGATGTGACTCCAGGATGGTGTTGCCTCCCCAGTGCCAGGGTCAAGGATGTCACAGAACTGCTGCAGGGCATTTTAAAAAATTATTCATTCATGGGATGCAGGCGTCACTGGCTAGACCAGCATTTATTGCCCATCCCTAATTGCCCTTGTTTAGAGGGTATTTAAGAGTCAACCACATTGCTGTGGGTCTGGAGACACGTGTAGGCCAGACCGGGTAAGGACGGCAGATTTCCCTCCCTAAAGGACATTAGTGAACCAGATGGGTTTCTACAACAATTGGCAATAGTTTCATGGTCCTCATCAAACTTGAAATTCCAGATTTTTATTGAGTTCAAATTTCACCATCTGCTGTGCTCAGTTCCCTAGTGCATTACCCTGGGTCTGTGGAACACGAGTCCTGTGACAAAACCATTATTCCACTGCAAGGGGAGGGCAAACAGTCAGAGGTTGTGGTTCACATTGGTACCAACGACATAGGTAGAAAGAGGGATGAGGTCCTGCAACAAGAATTTAGGGAGCTTGGTAGCAGATTAAAAATTCTGAGGGACAGGATTAATCTCCACTTGGAGAGGCAGGGATTAATCAGGGATAGTCAGCATGGCTTTGTCAGGGGGAGATCATGTCTAACAAATTTGATTGAACTTTTCAAGGAGGTCACTGGTTGTGTAGAAGAGGGTAGTGCAGTTGATGCAGTCTACATCAGTAAGGCTTTTGACAAGGCCCCACATGGGAGAATGGTCAAGAAGGTAAGAGCCCATGGGATCCAGGGCTATTTGGAAAATTGGATCCAAAATTGGCTTAGTGGCAGGAGGCAGAGGGTGACAGTTGAAGGTTGTTTTTTTGCAATTGGAAGCCTGTGACGAGTGGTGTACCGCAGGGATTGGTGCTGGGACCCTTGCTGTTTGTAGTGTACATTAATGATTTAGACGTGAATGTAGGAGGTATGATCAGTAAGTTCGCAGATGACACAAAAATTGGTGTCGTAAATAGTGAGGAAAGCCTTAGATTACAGGACGATATAGATGGGCTGGTAAGATGGGCAGAGCAGTGGCAAATGGAATTTAATCCTGAGAAGTGTGAGGTGATGCATTTTGGGAGGACTAACATAGCAAGGGAATACACAATGAATGGTAGGACTCTAGGAAGTACAGAGGATCAAAGGGACCTTGGTGTACATGTCCATAGATCCCTGAAGGTAGCAGCACAGGTAAAGGTGGTTATGAAGGCACATGGGATACTTCCCTTTAATAGCCAAGACATAGAATATAAGAGCAGGGAGGTTATGCTGGAACTGTATAAAACGCTAGTTAGACCACAGCTGGAGTACTGTGTGTAGTTTTGGTCGCCACACTATAGGATGTGATTGCACTGGAGAGGGTGCAGAGGAGATTCGCCTGGGCTGGAGCGTTTCAGCTATGAAGAGAGACTGGGTAGGCTAGGATTGTTTTCCTTAGAGCAGAGAAGGCTGAGGAGGGACCTGATAGAGGTGTACAAAATTATGAAGGGCATAGATAGGGTACATAGGAAGAAACTTTTCCCCTTAGCAGAGGTGCTAATTACCAGGGGGCATAGATTTAAGGTAAGGGGCAGGAGGTTTAGAGGGGATTTGAAGAAAAATTTTTTCACCCAGAGGGTGGTTGGAATCTGGAACACACTGCCTGAGGGGGTGGTAGAGGCCGGAACCCTCATAACATTTAAGTAGTATTTAGATGAGCACTTGAAACATTATAGCATACAGGGCAATGGGCCAAGTGCTAGAAAATGGGATTAGAATAGATAGGTGCCTGATGGCCAGCACAGATACAAAGGGCCGAAAGGCCTGTTTCTGTGTTGTATGACTCTATGAATCTATGACCTTGGATAGGAAGAAAAGAGCATTGTGGGCTCTGAACTTGGCCAACCTGGCATTTCTGTTCTTTTCTTCATTGTTCACACTTTACTCCATTACAACTAATGCAGGGATTCACATTCACTCTTTTACTCTTCCTTAATAACACGTGTTGACAGTTCATATTGAAAGTCCAACATTCTTCAAGTTTAACCAGCTGGAACCAAGAGTCTTGTAGGACTTGTCAATTTCCTATTGTAACCACTTGGACCCATGAACACAGTTTTAAAGGAGGCAAATGGGAATAAGCCACAAAATCAACAGTGGCCTTGGGTATTGCAAAGCTGATTGGCTCAGATTAGTGAGTCTGGCCCAGAGAATTGATTCGGAGCAAACTTGATCTCAAAAGATTCCACTAACATCACACAAATGTCACCAGAATAAAAACAAAATGCACATTACATCAGTAAATAATTAAAGTTTCTTACCCTGGTTGATTGGCACTGAGTTGAAAACACAACTCTTGCAAAAGGATCTGATAATCCAGTGTCATCGGCTGCAAGGACACTTCGAGCTTGGTACATATGAGCTCGCAACTGGAAATAACTATTGTCTATAAGTGGAAAAAAAATAGATATTCACTAACACAACAATTTGCATTTATATGGCACACTTAACATAGGAAATGTCCCAAGGTACTTCATGGACTGCAGCGGTTCAAGAAGACAGCTCACCATCACCTTCTCAAGGACAATTGGTGATGGGCATTAAATGCTGGCCTAGCCAGCGAAGCCCACATCCCATGAATGAATATAAATAAAAGAGCATAATCGTGTAACATATGACACAGAGGCAAAGAAACAGCTATTCGACCAGGCCACCAAAAGCTTGGTCAAAGTGATAGGTTTTAAAGAGTGTCTTAAAGGGGGACAGAGAGGGCAGAAGTTTGGGAAGAGAAATCTAGAGCTTGGGCCTGGCCAACTGAAGGCAAGATTGCCAGGAATGGAGTAATTAAAATCAGGGATATGCAAGAGGTCAAAATTGGAGGATGCAAATATCTTGGAAGGCTGTGGGGCTGCAGGAAGTTAAGGGAAAAGGAGGAAGTTGAGCACAAGAACCATAATTTTAAATTGCAGATGGGTCCAGGGATCCAACACAGGTCAGTGAGCACAGGAGTGAGTGTGAATAGGATGTGGTGTGATTTAGAATATGGGGGGGGTGGTGGGGGGACAAGGTTTTGGATGAGATGAAGATTCCAAAGGTGGCAATGCTGACTTGGAGAGCTTTGGAATAGTCGAGCTTGGAGGAGCAGATGGAATAAGGAAGGGGTGGATACGGGTAATATTATAGAGGTGGAAGTCACAGTGATGGAGAGGGTATGGGGTCAGAAATTCATCTTAGAATCAAATAGATAATGGTCAGAGAGGGATGGATTCAGTGGTGAGGGAAGGGGATTAATGGAGGTGGTCAAAAATAATGGGTGGAATCTTCCTGGTATTGAAAACAATTGAGGGTTGGGACCATTTCCAGGTCCCGACCCCACTGGTGCCTGACATCTGCATCGAATCACAATCTTACGGAAGGCAGTTAATCAAGGGGCTGCCTCTGTGTTCACCATTAATTAAGGATGGAGGGCGGGTTCCTGAGGTGGAAAGCCCAATGAGAGGGTCCACAGCACTTCACAGCCAGAGCTGGGTTAGAGATGGAGTCTAATATGGGGAAGTGTGAAGTTATTCACTTTGGTCGTTAGAAAAGCAAAGCAGAATATTTTTAAAAAGGCATGAAACTTGTAAATGTTGATGCCCTAAGAAACTTAAGTGTATTCATACAAGGAACACAGAAAGTTAACATGCAGGTACAGCAAGCAATTAGGAAGGCAAATGGTATGTTGGCCTTTATTGCAAGGCGATTGGAATGCAGGAATTAAGTCTTGCTACAATTGTACAGGGTTTTGGTGAGACCACATCTGGAATACTGTGTGCAGTTTTGGGCTCCACATTTAAGGAAGGATATACTTGCATTGGGGGCGGTACAACGAAGGTACACCAAATTGGTCCCTGGGATGAGGGGGTTGGTCCTATGATGAGAGGCTGAGTAAATTGGGTTTATGTTCTCTGGAGTTTAGAAGAATGAGAGGCAATCTCACTGAAACATACAAAATTCTGAAGGGGTTTGATAGGGTAGACACTGAGAGATTGTTTACCCTGGTCGGGGAATATAAAACACGGGGGCCCAGTCTCAGGATAAGGGACCGATCATTTAGGACCGAGATGAGGAGAAATTACTTCACCCAAAGGGTTGTAAATCTTTGGGATTCTCTATCCCAGAGGATTGTGGATGCTCCATTGTTGAATATATTTAAGACTGGGACAGACAGATTTTTGGTGTCTCAGGGAATTAAGGGATATGGGGGAGTGGGTGGGAAAATGCAGTTGAAGCCCAAGATCAGCCATGAATGGTAGAGTAGGCTCGATGGGCCAAATGGCCTACTCCTGCTCCTGTTTCTTGTGTTTTTGCAGGTCATGAGGATGCCTCCAAATGGAGACAATCTTAGACAGCTGCTAAAGATACTCAAAAGAAGAAGGTCCAGCGACGTTAGGGCCATCAGTGTGGAAGGAAAAAGCCCTTCCAGAGGAATGATTATGGCCACAGCCTTGAAGCTCCCTGATTGGGGGTTTGAGAGGAAGTTCTGATGGCCTCTGACCTGCTGCTGGGAAGTGACCTCCGTGCAGCATGGGTTACAGGTACCACGTGACATCAGGACTGTTGCATTGGCATTAGGATAATGGCCCTTGACTTCGGCTTTAATTGGAGCTCTATGGAGTGACTCCCGATTCCTCAGGCAACCCCCTCTTGGGAAACTCGCCCTGCCAACGAGATTTTGCAAGACTCCCCACCGTGCCATGCTCTGCCCCATATCCCCACACCTTTAAATCCACCTGGAAGGGGCCAGGAAGAATCCACTCAACACTTCCAATGTCTAACTGCAGGAAATTGCAACTCAGCCACGGCAGGTTATCTTGCAAAGAACCAGCAAAAACACAACGGGCCAAATGGCCTCCTCCTGTGCTGTAACCATTCTATAATTCTATGAAATATCCAGATCCAATTTTCAACACCAAATTCTCACTTTTAGCTTTTAGCAGTTAGATGGATGTGTTTGTATTACAGAAGTTATTGAATAATTCTCTGTAGTTTACACATTTACAAAGTATGAAAACTACTTTAACACAATTTCTCGAGTAGAATTGGCCTGTGCTTTCTATCAGTGACCACAGACCACGCTCAAAGACAAAAAACACTCCTGTAAACCTGAGCTGCATAAATAATTGTGGATAATCATTTAGCTCCATCTTTTCATTTTGTTATTATCTCGCGTGTTAGTGAGGGTTTATGTGGGAAATTAAGTCGTGGCAGATGAATGTTATGCAGGACATTCTAAGGCTGCTTCTTACACATGGCTTGTGATACACATGCTGACACTGGATGCAAATTGTACAAATAAACCCTGCATTCTCCAATAAAATCTTTCGTTTTCAGACAGAGAAAAATTCCCCCAAAAATATGAAGTTAAAGATAGTAGGCATGGTACAGGTGTGGGTGGGTATGGGAGGAGGTACAGGAGAGAGTGGGTACAGAAAGGGGTATGGGGGGGGTGGGTACAGAAAGGGGTATGGGGGGGTGGGTACAGAAAGGGGTATGGGGGGGTGGGTACAGAAAGGGGTATGGGGGGGGTGGGTACAGAAAGGGGTATGGGGGGGGTGGGTACAGAAAGGGGTATGGGGGGGGTGGGTACAGAAAGGGGTATGGGGGGGTGGGTACAGAAAGGGGTATGGGGGGGTGGGTACAGAAAGGGGTATGGGGGGGGTGGGTACAGAAAGGGGTATGGGGGGGGTGGGTACAGAAAGGGGTATGGGGGGGTGGGTACAGAAAGGGGTATGGGGGGGTGGGTACAGAAAGGGGTATGGGGGGGTGGGTACAGAAAGGGGTATGGGGGGGTGGGTACAGAAAGGGGTATGAGGAGGGATGGGTACAGAAAGGGGTATGGGGGGGTACAGAAAGGGGTATGGGGGGATGGGTACTGGAGGGGTAGAATACAAGTATAAACCCTTACAGTCACTATTCAGCTTGATCGGTGGTAGCGGTCGAGGGATTTCTGTTCTCCTTATGCCTTCCTCATAGACTGGAATAAACTCCTGAGGCAGACTGCTGATGTTGTTCTTCATGAATTTTGTGGTTCCCAGCCACATGTAAAGCTCTAGTTTCGCAAAAATCTCCCCAATAGGTGCACCTGGAGCCTGGTTAAAAACATTAGAACAGACCCCTATCAGAACTGAATGCTTCACTTTAAACAATGGTGCATGATCAATATGTTTCAAGGAGTCGCCATATGATAAAAGCTGGAGAGCTGGAGATCTTAAATAGAAATAGAAAATGCCGAAAATACTCAACTGGTCAAGCGGCTTCTGTGGAGAAAGAAACAGTCAGGCCCAGATTTTCATCCCCAGGGTGGGTTTCGCGGAGTCCGGGGATTCCCCGCTTCAGCAAACCCAACCTTTCAGAATGGCCGCCCGCAGGTGGGGTCTTTAGTCCGGGGGTGGCTGGGGTCGGAGGGAGGGGAAGGCTGAAACAGGAGCTGGGGTGGGCAACCCTGAAGCTGCTGGGCATGCTGGGAGGTGGGCTGCGCACAAGCTCTGACTCTGTGCCCCAGCAATGTATTTAAATAAATCATTTAAAAACACAAAAAACATCCTTTCAACCATCACCCCTCACGCCCCCCACACACTCCCTATGCCCCATCCATGCCAACCCATGTCCCCCCACCCAGCCCCCACGGCCCCTACGCCCCATACCAACTTAGTGCCAACTCAGTCCAACCCATGCCCCCTACCACTTTTTTCAACTCACCTAGTTTACTTGGACAGTTCCCTGACAGTTTTGACACTTCCTGGGTAACTGTTACAGCTTTGATACATCCTGGATAGTTTTCCTGGATAGATTTGACAGCTGGACATCTCCTTCACATGTCCTGGACAGCCGGACAGTTCCTGGACAGCCGGACAGTTCCTGGACAGCCGGACAGTTCCTGGACTGCCGGACAGTTCCTGGACAGCCGGACAGTTCCTGGACAGCCGGACAGTTCCTGGACATTTCCTTGACAGCTGGACAGCTCCTGGACACCTCTTTTACAGCTTGATAGTTCCAATGAGTTTGTGCATGAAAGTGCATAATCATGTTCACTTTTAACAATCCCAAAGGGTACTTTGCCTCTTCCAGTGGTTGCCCCGGAACCTTATCCAAAGGGGTACCCTGGTTATCCATAAGAATCCACCAAGTTCAGACCTACTTTTACCTGTTCTAATCTGCACACTCCTATTCTTCCAAAATCCCACTTCCGTGGGGGCAGCTGGTGATTTAAACAGCTGGCTGCCACGCGAATCATGCATGTGCAAACCCTGGCCTGACTCCAGTCCCTCGTGAAGATGGGAAATGCCGGGTTCAGGGGTGGGACTTAGGACTTTCAGCCATTCCCAGGTTTTCCCTATGACCGAGAGGCTCTCCATCATGGCGAAAATCTGGGCTTTAGTGTTTTAGGTTGATGACCTTTAATTAAGACTGAGAAATGTTAGAGATGTGGCAGGTTTGACACAAATGCAGAGGCAGGGAAAGAGAGAGGTGGGGGAAAGGGCAAAGGGGGGGTTATGAAAACCTCTAGCCCCCCCCTTAATCTCCTTTGTTCCAAGGAGAACAGCCCCAACTTCTCCAACCTAACCTGTAGCTAAAATCCCTCGTCATGAACCATTCTGGAAAATCTCTCTGCACCCTCTCAGGGACTTTCAGATCCATCTTCACCAGAAATGGACACAATACTCTTGTTGTGCCCTCACCAGAGCTTTATTAAGTTTCAGCATTTTATCCTATTACCTCTACTTGTGAAACTCAAGATCCCATATGCTTTGCTAACTACTCTCTCAAGGTGTCCTGTTACCTTCAAAGGTTTACATACACGAACCCCCAGATCCCATTGTCCCTACTAATATTCTTTAGAACTGTGTCATTAAGTTTATATTGCCTCTCCCTATACCTTCTGCCAAAATATAACACCACACATTTTTCTTTATTAAATTCAATCTGTCACTTGTCTGCCCATCCTGCTAGCCTATATTTGTCCTGTGGCAGTTGTTTGGTATCATCCTCACTGTTTGCCACACCTCCAAATTTGGAATCATCCAAATATTACTCTGTATTCCAAAATCCAAATCATGCAATTGTCTTAGCACTGACCTCTGGGGAACACCATGGTCTACCATCCTCCAGTCTGAAAAACAACCATTTACCACCACTCACTGTTTCCTGTCCTTAAAGCAGCTTTCTCTCCAAACTGACACTGACCCTCTTATTCCATAAGCCTCAATTTTGGTAACCATCCTTTTATGTGGTACTTTGTTAAATGCTTTTTAAAAATCCATACAGACAACATCTACCGCATTCCCTTCATCAACTTTGTTATTTCATCAAAAAATTCAATTCGATTAGTTAAGCACGACCTGCCTTTTACAAACCGTGCTGGCTCTCCTTAACTCACTCAAACCTCACCAAGTCTCTGTTGATTTTTCTCTGATTATTGTTTCTAAAACTTGCCCATCACTGATGTTAAATTAACTAGCCTATAGGCATTAAGACTGACCTCTCGTCCTTTCGTAAATTAAGGTGTCACATTTTCAACCCTCCAATCTTCTCTCCCCTGTTTCTAAGGAAGATTGGAAGATTATGATAAGCCCTTCCTCTATCTCCACTCCTACTTTCTTTAGCAACCAGGGATGCAGGTCATCTGGACCAGGCAACTTATCCATCCAGCCAGCCTTTCCAGTATCTCCTCCTTATCAATTTTCAGCCAATCCATTACTTCTACCACCTCCACTTCTATCGATATTTTGTCAACATCCTCTTCCTTAGAAAATACCAATACAGAGAACTGGTTAAGCATTGCAACCTTGCCTTGCGACTTGAAGCACATAAAGCTTCTTTGGCTCTAATAGGACCCACTCTACCTCTTACTACCCGTTTACTATTTACATACTAGTCGGAGATTTTTGGATTCCCTTTTGTGTTAACTGCTATTCCATTTTCATATTCCCTCATGTTTCACAAACAGTAATGCACACAAGATAAAAGCAAAACACTGCAGATACTGAAAATCTGAAATAAAAACAGAAAATGCTGGAAAAGCTCAGCGGAGAGAGAAACAGAGTTAATGTTTTGAGTCGATATGACTCTTCTTCGGAGCGAAAGAGAAGTAGAAAGGTGATGGATTTTATGCTGTTTAAGAGGGGATGGAGCAGGTGAAGCAAGATAGGAGATCAAGGATAGATGGGAGCTCAGAAGAGATTTGACAAAGGTGTCATGGGCACAAGATGAAGGGAGTGTTAATGATAGTGTTAAAGACTAAAGAAGGTGCTGATAGTGGCGTAAAGGTGAGATAGCAAAATGTGTTAATAGCAGAACAAGGGTCTGCGCTCTGTGAAAACACAACATAGTAACAGTGACAGATGGGCCTGTGGGGGGAGGGGGGGGAGAATTAAAAAGATTTTAAAAATAAATAAATAAATAGAAATGAACATTAAAAATGGATTAAAAGGGGTAAGGATGGGGGACAGAGTTCATGGTCTGAAGCTGTTGAACTCAATGCTAAGCTTATTTATTTTATTTTCTTTTATCTTTTTTTATCCTTTTTCCCCAGCATTCCCCCCCGCCTCCCCCCGCAGGGTCATCTGTCACTGTTACTATGTTGTGTTTTCACAGAGCACTGACCCGTGTTCTGCTATTAATACATTCTGCTATCTTACCTTTATGCCACTATCAGCACTCTCTTTAGTCTTTAACACTATCATTAACACTCCCTTTGTCTTATGTCCATGACACCTTTGTCAATCTCTTCTGGGCTCCACCTATTCCTGACCTTCTATCTTGCTCCACCTGCTCCACCCCCTCTTAAACAGTATAAATTTCATCACATTTCTACTTCTCTTTAGCTCTGAAGAAGAGCCATACGGACTCAAAACATTAACTCTGTTTCCCTCTCCACAGCTGCTGCCAGACCTGCTGAGTATTTCCAGCATTTTCTGTTTTTATTTTATATTAGTAATGCACACATACTGCTTCAGTCTCTCGAAAACCATGCTGAGCAAAAACACCTAGTTAGAGAAAGTCAGATATAATCATTATACCACTTTAGTTCACAATAGACCGAACCTACAGAACACTTATTCTCAGATGCACTTAACTGAAACAATAAAACTCATCTTCAGATAGCAATTTAAAATATTGAGCACGTTACCGTGTCTCAGGAGTGGGCTGTCTTATTTGACTGAAACAGGATATCTGCTAACAATCTTCCAGCATTTCTCACTTTTTTTTATTCATTCATAGGATGTGGGAATCGCTGGTTAGGCTAACATTTATTGCCCATATCTAATTGCCCTTGATAAGGTGGTGCTGAGCTGCAGTCCATGTGGTGTATGTACACCCACAGTGCTGTTAGGGAGGGAGTTCCAGGGTTTTGACCCAGCGACAGTGAAGGAACGGCGATATATTTCCAAGTCAGGATGGTGAGTGGCTTGGAGAGGAACTTCCAGGTGGTGGTGTTCCCATCTACCTGCTGCCCTTGTCCTTCTAGATGGTCGTGGTCGTGGGTTTGGAAGGTGCTGCCTAAGGAGCCTTGGTGAGTTGCTGTTGTGCATCTTGTAGATGGTACACACTGCTGCTACTGTGCGTCGGTGGTGAAGGGAATGAAAGTTTTAGGTGGTGTATCGGGTGCTGATCAAGTGGTCAGTTATGTCCTGGATGGTGTTGAGCTTCTTGAGATGGTGGACAGGATTTGAGGAATCAGGAGGTGAGTTACTCACCACAGGATTCCTAGCCTCTGACCTGCTCTTGTATCCATAGCATTTATATGGCTGATCCAATTCAGTTTCTGGTCCAGGGTGATCCCCCAAAATGATGACAGAGGGGATTCAGCGAGGGTAATGCCATTGAATGCCAAGGGGAGATGGTTAGATTCTCTCTTGTTGGAGATGGTCATTGCCTGGCACTTGAGTGTTATGAATGTTACTTGCCACTTGTCAGCCCAAGCCTGGATATTGTCCAGGTCTTGCTGCATTTGGACATGGACTGCTTTAGTATCTGAGGAGTCGCAAAGGGTGCTGAACATTGTGTAATCATCAGCGAACATCCCCACTTCTGACCTTATGGTGGAAGGAAGGTCATTGATGAAGCAGCTGAAGATGGTTGGGCCTAGGACACTACCCTGAGGAACTCCTGTCCTAAGGTCCTCGGACTGCGATGATTGACCTCCAACATCCACAACTATTGTTTTTGTGCTAGGTATGATCCAACCAGTGGAAAGTTTTCCCCCTGATTCCCGATTATTTCAGTTTTGCTGGGGCTCCTTGATGCTACACTCAGTCAAATGCTGCTTTGATATCAAGGGCAGTCACTCTTGCCTTATCTCTTCAGCTCAGTTTATTTGTCCATGTTTGGATCAAGACTGTAATGAGGTCAGGACCTGAGTGGCCCTGGCGGAACACAAACTGAGGCTGAGTAAGTGCCGCTTGATAGCACTGTCATTGACCCCTTTCATTATACCTGGGCAATTTTCCACATAGCCGAATAGATGCCAGTGTTGTAGCTGTACTGGAACAGCTTGGATAGGGCCATGGCAAGCCCTGGAGTACAAGTCTTCAATTTTATTACCGGAATATTGTCAGGGTCCATAGCCTTTGCAGTATCCAGTGCCTTCAGCCATTTCTTGATATAACGCGGAGTGAATTGAATTGGCTGAAAACTGGCACCTGTGATGCTGGGGACCTCTGGAAGTCCTCATCCACTCGGCACATCTGGTTGAAGATGGTTGAAAATGCCTTGGCTTTTGCACTGATGTTCTGGGGTCCCCCATCATTGTGGAGCCTCCTCCTCTTGTTAGTTGTTCAATTATCCACCACAATTCACAGCTGAATGTGGCAGGACTGCTGAGCTTAAATCTAATCTGTTGGTTGTGGGATCGCTTAGCTCTGTCTATCACTTGCTGCTTCCACTGTTTGGCACGCAAGTAGTCCTGTGTTATAGCTTCACCAGGTTGACACCTCAATTTTAGGTAGGCAAACAGGTCTTAGGAACAGGAATAGGCCATTCAGCCCTTCGAGCCTACTCCACTATTCAATAAGATCATGGCTGATCCAGTTGTGTCTCAACTCCAATTTCCTGTCTGCTCCATAACCCTCAAGTCCTTTGTCTGTCAAAAATCTGTCTAACTCAGCCTTGAATAAATTCAACAACCTAGTCTCCACTGCTTTCTGGGGAAGAGAATTCCACATGCTAATGAACTTTTGGAGAAAAAAATTCTCCTCATCTCCAACATAAATGGTAGATCTCTTATTCTTAAAATGTGTCCCCTGGTTGAAGTCTCCCCACAAATGGAAACATCCGCCCGCTATCCACCCTATCCAATCCCCTCAGGATCTTATATGTTTCAATAAGATCACCTCTCATTCTTCTAAACTCCAATGGGTACAGGCCCAACTTCTTCAACCTTTCTTCATAAAATAATCCCCTCATTCCAGGAATGAGTCGAGTGAACCTTCTCTGTACTGCTTCTAACACAATTACATAATTTTCAAATAAGGAGACCAAACTGTACACAGTACTCCAGATGTGGTCTCACCAAGGCCCTGTACAGCTGCAGTAAAACTTCCCTAATTTTATATTCCATTCCCCTTGCAAAAAACACCAACATTCCATTTGCCTTCCTAAACTCTTGCTGTACCAGCATTCTAACTTTTTGTGATTCATGTACCAGGAAACCCAGATCTCTCTGCACCACCGAGTTCTTCAATCTCTCTCCATTTAAATAATTTACTGCTTTTCTATTCTTCCTGCCAAAGTGGACAAGTTCATGTTTTCTCACATTATACTCCATCTGCCAATTTTTGCCCAGTCACTTGATCTGTCTATATCCCTTTGCAGACTCTCTACCTCCTCTTGACAACTTACCTATCTTGGTGTCATCAGCAAATTTAGCCACCATACATTCAGTTCCTTCATCAAAACCATAGATATAGATTGGAAATAGTTGAGGCCCCAACACAGATCCCTGTGGCACTCCACTCATTACAGCTTACCAACAGGAAAAAGATCCATTTATTCCTACTCTCCTTCCTGTTAGCTAACCAATCCTTTATTCCTGCTAATATGCTACTCCCCAAACCGTGTGCTTTTCTGCAGTAACCTTTTTTTAATATTCATTCATGGGATGTGGGAATCACTGGCTAGGCCAGCATTTATTGCCCGTGTTCAGGAGGCATTTAAGAGTCAACCACATTGCTGTGGGTCTGGGGTCACATGTAGGCCAGACCAGGTAAGGACGGCAGATTTCCTTCCCTAAAGGATATTAGTGAACCAGATGGGTTTTTATGACAATCAGCAATGGTTGTCATCAGACTTTTAATTCCAGATTTTTATTGAATTTAAATTTCACCATCTGCCATGGTAGAATACAACCCCAGGTCCTCAGAGCATTACCCTGGGTCTCTAGAATACTAGTCAGTGACAATACCACTACGCACTGCCTTCCCCTGAACCTACAGTGTGGCACCTTTTCAAATGCCTTCTGGAAAGCCAAATGCACCACATTTACAGGTTCTCCTCTATCCATCTTGCTTGTTACTTCCTCAAAAAACTCTGATAAATTAGTTAAACACTACTTCCCTCTCAGAAAACCATGTTGACTCTGCCTGATCATATTATGATTTTCTAAATAACCTGCTATAACCTCCTTGACAATGGATTCTACCACTTTCCCAATGACAGATGTTAGGCTAACTGGCCTGTAGTTTGCTGCTTTCTGCCTCCCTCCTTTCTTGAATAAAGGTTTTACATTTGTGATTTTCCAATCCACGGGGACCCTTCCAGAAGGTAAGGTATTTTGGAAGATTATAACCGATACATCCACTATCTCTGCAGCTACATCTTTTAAAACCCTAGGATGCAGGCCATCTGGTCCTGGGGACTTGTCAACCTTTAGGTCTAACAGTTTTTCCAGCACCTTTTCCCTGGTGATGGTGATTGTTTTAAGTTCCTCCCTCCCATTCACCTTTTGATTTTCAAGCATCTTTGGCAAGTTCTCTAAGTCGTCTACAATGAAGACAGACACAAAATATCTGTTCAACACTTCTGCCATTTCCTTGTTTTCCATTCTCAATTTCCCAGACTCACTCTCTAGAGGACCAACACAAGCTAAGTTACTCTTTTCCTATTTAAATACTTGTAGAAAGTCTTACTATCTGTTTTTATATTACTAGCTGGCATTCTTTCATACTCTACTTCCTCCCTCTTTATTATTTTCAGTCATTCTTTGTTGGTTCCTAAAATCTGACCAGCTGATCTAACCTCCCGCTAATCTTTGCAGAATAATCCAGTGTTTCTTTCAATTTAATACTATCCTTAACGTCCTTATTCAGCCACAGATGATGCATCCTTCTCAGAGTCTTTCTTTCTCACAGGAAGAAAGCTTTTCTGAGAGTTTTTAAATGTTTCCCTAAAAGCCTGTCACTGCAACTATTAGACCATAAGGCGTAAGAGCAGAAATAGGCTATTCAGCCCATCACGTCTGCTGTGCCATTCAATAAGATCATGGCCGATCTGGTAATCCTCTACTCACTTTCCTACCTTTTCCCCATAGCCTTTGATTCCCTTACTGATTAAAAATCTATCTCAGCCTTGAATATACTTAATGACCCAGCCTCTATAACCCTCTGCGGTAAAGAATTCCACAGATTCACCACCCTCTGAGAGAAGAAATTCCTCCTCATCTCTGTTTTAAATGGGCGACTCCTTACTCTGAGGTTATGCCCTCTGGTCCTAGACTCTCCCACAAGGGGAACCAACCTCTCAGCATCTACCCTGTCAAGCCCCCTAAGAATCTTATATGTTTCAATAAGGTCGCCTCTCATTCTTCTAAACTCCAATGAGTACAGGCCCAACCTACTCAACCTCTCCTCATAAGAAAATCCCTCCATACCCGGAATCAACCTAGTGAACCTTTTCTGGACTGTCTCCAACGCCAGTATATCTTTCCTTAGATAAGGGGACCAAAACTGTTCACAGTATTCTAGGTGTGGTGTAACCAATGCCTTGTATAGTTTTAGCAAGACTTCCCTATTTTTATACTCCATTCCTTTGAACTAAAGGCCAACATTCCATTTGCCTTCCCTATTACTTGTTGAACTTGTATGTTAGCTTTTTGGGATTCATGCACAAGGACCCCCAAATCCCTCTGTGCTGCAGCTTTCTGCAGTCTTTCTCCATTTAAATAATATTCAGCTTCTCTATTCTTCCTGCCAAAGTGCATAACCTCACACTTTCCCACATTATATTCCATCTGCCAAGTTTTTGCCCACTCACTTAACCTGTCTATATCTCTCTGTAGACTCTTTGTGTCATCCTTACCACTTGCCTTCCCACCAATTTTTGTGTCATCCGCAAACTTGGCGATAGTACATTCACTTCCCTCATCTAAGTCATTAATATATATTGTAAATAATTGTGGCCCCAGCACTGACCCCTGTGGCACTCCACTAGTTACAGGTTACCATCCTGAAAATTCCCCTCTTATCCCAACTCTCTGTCTTCTATTAGTTAGCCAATTCTCTATCCATGCTATTATACTACCCCCAACACCATGGGCTCATCTGATTAAGTAGCCTTATGTGTGGTACGTTATTGTACGCCTTTTGGAAATCCAAATATATTGCATCTACTGGTTCCCCTTTATCTATCTTGTTTGTTACCTCCTCTAAGAATTCTAATAAATTTGTCAGGCATGATTTCCCCTTCATGAGGCCATGCTGACTCTGCTTGATTAGATTATGCATTTCTAAATGCTCTGCTATTACATCCTTTATAATAGACTCCAACATTTTCCCAATGGCAGATGTTAAGCTAACTGGCCTATAGTTACCTGTTTTTTGTCCCCCTCCCTTTTTGAATAAGAGTATTAGATTGGCAGTTTACCAATCCTCTGGGACTTTTCCAGAATCTAAGGATTCTTGGAAGATTATTACCAGTGCATCTACTATCTCTGTAGCTACTTCCTTTAATATCCTAAGATGCAACCCATCAGGTCCGGGGGACTTATCGGCCTTTAGCCCAATTAGTATTCTCCAGTATTTTTTCTCTAGTGCTAGTTATTATATTTATTTCCTCCCTCCCCTTTTGCCCCATGATTATTTAGTATTTTTGGAGTGCTATTAGTGTCTTCTACCATGAAGACTGATGCAAAGTATTTATTCAACTCCTCTGCCATTTCCTGGTTCCCCATTATTATTTCCCCAGCCTCATTCTCTAAGGGGCCTATGTTCACTTTGGCCTCTCTCTTCCTGTTTATATATTTAAAGAAGCTCTTACTGTCTGTTTTTATATTACTTGCTAGTTTACCCTCAATGTTTATTTTCTCTTTATTTATTTATTTTTTTGGCCATCTTCTGTTGGTTTTTAAAACTTTCCCAATCCTCTGGTTTACACTAATCTTTGCCACATTGTACATTTTTCCTTTCAATTTGATACTATCCTTAACTTCCTTGGTTAACCATGGTTGGTTCATCCCGTTCCTAGAATCCTTCTTCCTCACTGGGATATATCTTTGTTGTGAGTCATGAACTATTTTCTTAAATGTCTACCATTGTTCATCAACCGTATATTCTGATAGAATCCTTCCCAGTCCACTCCAGCCAACTCTGCCCTCATTCCTGTGTAATTACCCTTATTTAAGTTTAACACAGTTGTTTCCGACCCAAGTTTCTCGCTCTCAAACTGAATGCTAAATTCTACCAAGTTATGGTCACTGTTTCCTGGGGGATCCTTTACTCTGAGATCATTTATTTAACCTGCCTTATCACACATTACCAGATCCAAAATAGCCTGATCCCCGGTTGGACCCACAACATATTGTTCTAGGAAACTGTCCTGAATACACTCCATGAATTCTTGCTCATGGTTACCTCTGCCAATTAGATTTTCCCAATCTGCATTAAGATTAAAGTCACCCATGATTAATGTACTGTCCTTTTTACATGGTCTCATTATCTCTTGATTTATTCTCTGTCCTACAGTATAGCTACTGTTAGGGGGCCTATAGACTACTCCCACCAGTGTCTGCTTCCCCTTGTTATTTCTTACCTCCACCTGATCCAAGATCATTTCTTGCTATCACACTTATTCCATCTCGTACTAGCAAAGCTACCCCACCACCCTTTCCTTCCTGCCTGTCCTTTTGAAAAGCCACACACCCCTGAGCATTTACTGCCCAGCTTTGAACTCCTTGTAACCACATCTCCATAATGGCTATAAAGATCATAGCCATTAACTCCTCTCTGTGCAGTTAATTCATTTATTTTGTTCCAAATACTATGTGCATTTAAGTAAAGAGCCACTAATTTTGCCTTTTTACCATTTTTTCCCCCTTTGACCCTATTTGCTGCTGTTTTTTTATGTTTGGACACTCTGTCCCTTCCTGTCACACTCCAGGTATCATTACCTAAATAGCTGCCCTGCAAGGTTGCTTTATCTTTTTGCTTTGTACGTATCCCCTTTCCAGAACCCTCCCCCCCCCCACCCCCCAACCCCCATTTAGTTTAAAGCCCCCTCTACAGCCCTAGTTATTCAGTTCACCAGGACACTGGTCCCAGCACAGTCCAAGTGAAGCCTGTCCCACCAGAACAGTTCCCTTCTGTCAGTATCCCATGAGCTGAAACCCATTCCTCTCACACCAATCTTTGAGCCGTGCATTTGACCCCTTGACTTCATTTACCCTATACCAGTTTGCCCGTGGCTCAGGTAGTAATCCCGAGATCATTGCCTTGGAGGTTCTGTTTTTTAATTTAGCTCCTAACTGTTCAAATTCTTTCAGCAGAACCTCCTTTCTAGTCCTATCAACGTTGTTGGTACCAACATGGATGACGACAGCTGGATCCCTCCCCTCCCACTGCAAGTTCCTCTCCAGCCCTGAGGAGATGTCCTTAACCCTGGCAACCAGGCAGGCAACACAGCCTTTGGGACTCACGTTCACGGCTCGGGAGAACACTATCTATCCCCCTAATTATACTGACCCTACCACTGCTACCTTCCTATTTCCTCCCCCCACTTGAATGGCTCTCACGGTGCCGTGTTCAGTTCCCTCATCCTCCCTGCAGTCCCCACTCTCGTCCACACAGCTTGCAAGAACCGTGTAACTGTTGGACAGATGCAGGAGCCGAGGCTCCTCAGATGCTATCCCCTCGGTCCCCATACCTGCCTCACCTGCAGTCACACCCCCCTGTCCCTGATCACAGAACAAATTTGAATTCCCTAATCTGAGGGGTGTGACCGCCTCCTGGAGCAAAGTGTCCAGGTAACTTTCCCCCCCTCCCTGATGTGGCGCAATGTCTGCAGCTCAGACTCCAGCTCCTCAACTCGGATCCGAAGCTCCTCGAACTGCAAACACTTACTGTGCTACCTGCTAACCTGGTTTTCCAGTTCACTTTAGCTAACTCTGCTTTCATGCCCTTATAATTACCTTTATTCAGGTTTAACACACTACTTTCAGACTCACACTTCTCCCCTTCAAACTGGACCTGAAATTCTATCATGTTATGATTGCTGTCACCTATAGGCTCCTTTACATCAGATTATTGATTAATCCTTTGCGCATTACTAGGTCTAGAAGAGTCTGCTCCCCAGTTGGCTCTGGAATGTGCTGCTCTAAGAAATTGTCCCAAATAAACTCTATGAACTCATGTTCCAGGCTACCTTTGCCAACCTGGTTCACCCAATCAGCAAGTAATTAGGAAAGGAAAGCTAATAAAATGTTATCATTTATTGTGAGGGGAATTGGATACATAAGTAGGGAGGTTATGCTTCAGTTGTACAGGGCACTGGTGAGACCACATCTGGAGTATTGTGTACAGTATTGGTCTCCTTATTTAAGGAAGGATGTAAATGTATTGGAAACAGTTCAGAGAAGGTCTACGAGACTAATAACAGGAATGGGCGGGTTGTCTTATGAAGAAAGGTTGGACAGATTAGGCTTGTATCCACTGGAATTTCGAAGATTAAAAGGCGACTTGATTGAAACCTTTGAGATCCTGAGGGGTTTTGACTGGGTAGATATGGAGAGGATGTCTCCTCTGTGAAAAGATCTAGAACTAGGGGGCACTGTTTGAAAATAAGGGGTTACCCATTTAAAACAGAGATGAGGTGAAATGTTTTCACTCAGAGGGTCGTGAGTCTTTAGAACTCTCTTCCTGTAAAGGTGGTGGATGCAGAGTCTTTGAAAATTTTTAAGGCAGAGGTGGATAGATTCTTGGTAAGCAAGAGGGTGATAGGTTATCGGGGGTAGGTGGGATGCAGATTTCAGGTTACTATTAGATCAGCCATGATCTTATTAAATAGTGGAGCAGGCTCAAGGGGCTGAATGGCCTCTGCTCCTTGTTCATACGTTCATATGTTGTACGTGTAGATTAAAGTCACCCATGATTATTGCGGTACCTTTCTCACACAGCCCGTTTATTAATTCCTGTATTCTCTGTCCTATCATGTAACTACTGCTGGGGGCCTATAAACTACTGCAACAAGTGATTTCTTACCTTTACTATTTCTTATCTCCACCCAAACTGACTTTGCATCTTGCCCATTTGAGCCAAGGTCATCTCAGACTACTGTACAAATGACATCCTTAATTAACAGAGCTACCCCACCATCTTTTCCTTACTTCCTATCTTTCCAAATGTCAAATACCCTTCAATGTTCAGGTCCCAGACTTGGTCCTGTGATAGCTGTCACATCATACAGATTTATTTCTACCTGTGCTAACAATTGGTCCATTTTGTTGCAAATGCCACACACAATCAGATATAGAGCCTTTAACTCTGTCTTTTTACCATTTTTGCACTCTCTGGCCTTATCTGCTGGTGCACTCTTAAGTTTATATTCTCTGTCCCTTCCTAACACACACTGGTTATCAATACTCAAATCACTACCCTGCTCTATTACCTCGTTGTTTCCCTTTGGTTTACTAAATCACCTCTTGCATGATCCCTCACCTCCACTATTTAGTTTAAAGCCCCCTCTATCACCCAAGTTATGCAACTCACCAGAACACTGCTCCTAGTACAGTTCGGGTGAAGACGGTCATACTGGTACAGCTCCCACTCTCCCCAGCGCTGGTGCCAGTGCCTCATGAATCGAAAACTATTTCTCCCACACCAATCTTTGAGCCAAGCATTCACCTCTCTAATCTTATCTACCCTATGCTAATTTGCTTGTGGCTCAGGTAATAATCCAGAGATTATTACTGTTTATAATCCTTAAATAGAACCTCTTTCCTAGTCTTATCCATGTCATCAGTACCAACATGGACCACGGCAACTAGATCCCCCCCTCTCCCGGCAAGTTGCTCTCCAACCCCAAACAGATGTCACGAACCCTGGCACCGGGCAGGTAGCACAGCCGTCTGAACTTGTGCTCTCGGCTACAGAGACGTGCATCTATCTCTCAGACTATACGATCCTCTTCTACCACTACATTCCTATTAACTCCCCCTGCTTTAATGGCTCCTGTACCCTGGTGCTATAGTCAGTTTGCTCATCTACCCTGCAGCTCTCACGTTCATCCATACAGGATGCAAGAACCTTGAAACTGTTGGACAATTGAAAAGGCTGAGGCTCCTCCACTTCTACCTTCTGGGTACCCTTACCTGCCTCCCTCACAGTCACACCCTCCTGTCTCTGACCACTTGCCAAATCAGAAGACCTGATCCTAAGAGGTGTGACCACCTCCTGGTACAAAGTGTCCAGGTAACATTCCCCTCCCTGATGCATCGCAGTGTCTGCAGCTCAGTCTCCAGCTCAATGACTCTGAGCCAAAGGTCGGCAGCTGCAGACACTTACTGCAGACGTGTTTGCCCTGGACCACACTGGCATCCAGGAGCTCCTACATACTGCAGTTGCAACACATCACCTGCCCTGCCATCTATGTTACCTGTTAATTAATTTATTTTCTAAGTTAATTTATAAGTATTATACTCTACAGCTTTACTATATGCTTTACTACTGCCAGGAAAGTTTACTAATACTAATAAAACCTTACACAAACTTTCAAAGAAAGAAGAAGCAAAATACTCACCGGCCAACCACTTATCCATTCCCCTATGGTGTCAGATTTTGATCTTTCTTCAGAACTTGGTCAGCCCACAGAATGGCCTCACTGCTCTCTCTCACTCTCACTCCCCTCTCGCACTGTTTTAAGTCTTCACCATTCCCTCGTCTTAGGTTTAGTTCTACTCCTGGCTGCCCTCCTGCACTCTTCATTGAACCAGAGTTGATGCCCTAGCTTGATGGTAATTTTTTTTTCTTCGGTCACGTGGGCTTCGCTGGCTAGGTCAGCAATTATTGCCCATCCCTAATTGCCCTTGAGAAGGTGGTGGTGAGCTGCCTTCTTAAGCCCCTGCAGTACATGTGGTGTAGGTACACCCACAGTGCTGTTAGGAAGGGAGTTCCAGGATTTTGACCCAGTGACAGTGAAGGAACGGCGATATATTTCCAAGTCAGGATGGTGAGTGGCTTGGAGGGGAACTTCCAGGTGGTGGTGTTCCCATCTATCTGCTGCCCTTGTCCTTCTGGATAGTAGCAGTTGTGAGTTTGGAAGGTGCTGCTTAAGGAGCCTTGGTGAATTCCTGCAGTGTATCTTGTAGATGGTACACACTGCTGCTACTGTGCATCGGTGGTGGAGGGAGTGAATGTTTGTGGATGGGATGCCAATCAAGCGGCTGCTTTGTCCTGGACGGTGTCGAGCTTCTTGAGTATTGCTGGAGTGCAAACACGTCTGCACTCATCCAGGCAAGTGGAGAGTATTCCATCACACTCCTGACTTGTGCCTTGTAGATGATGGACAGGCTTTGGGGAGTCAGGAGGTGAGTTCCTCATCACAGGATTCCTAGCCTCTGACCTGTTCTTGTAGCCACAGTATTTATATGGCTAGTCCAGTTCAGTTTCTGGTCAATGGTAACTCCTAGGATGTTGATAGTGGGGGATTCAGTAATGGTAAAGCCATTGAATGTCAAGGGACGATGGTTAGATTCTCTTTTGTTGGAGATGGTCATTGCCTGGCACTTGTGTGGCATGAATGTTACTTGCCACTTGTCAGCCCAAGCCTGGACATTGTCCAGACCTTGCTGCATTTGGACATGGACTGCTTCAGTATCTGAGGAGTCGCAAATGATGCTGAACATTGTGCAATCATCAGCGAACATCCCCACTTCTGACCTTATGATGGAAGGAAGGTCATTGATGAAGCAGTTGAAGATGGTTGGGCCAAGGACACTATCCTGAGGAACTCCTGCAGTGATGTCCTGGAGCTGAGATGATAGACTCCAACAACTACAACCATCTTCCTTTGTGCTAGGTATGACTCCAACCAGTGGAGAGTTTTCCCCCTGATTCCCATTGACTCCAGTTTTACTAGGACTCTTTTTTTATTCATTCATGGGATGTGGGTGTTGCTGGCTAGGCCAGAGTTTATTCCCTATCCCTAATTGCTCTTGTTCATAGGGCACTTAAGAGTCAACCACATTGTTGTGGGTCTGGAGTCACATGTAGGCCAGACCAGGTAAGGACGGCAGATTTCCTTCCCTAAAGGACATTAGTGAACCAGATGGGTTTTTATGATAATCAGCAATGGTTTTGAGGTCATCATCAGACTTTTAATTCCATGTTTTTTTCTTGATGCCACACACAGTCAAATGTGGCTTTGATGTCAAGGGCAGTCACTCTCACCTCACCCCTGGCGTTCAGTTCAGCTCATTTGTCCATGTTTGACCGAGGCTGTAAAATGGGGAAATGCTGGTACATGAGATTACAGATTGTGGTTGAGTACAATTCTGCTGCTGATGGCCCACAGCATCTCCTAGTTGCTAGTTCTGTTGGAAATCTATCCCATTTAGCACAGTGGTAGTGTCCCATAACACAACTGAGGGTATCCTGAATGTGGAGATGGGACTTCGTCTCCACAAGGACTGTGCCAAAGTTACTCCTACTGATACTGTTATGGACAGATGTATCTGCGACAGTTAGAATGGTGAGAATGAGGACAAATAAGTTTCTTTCTCTTGTTGGTTCCCTCACTACCTATCACAGACCCAGTCTAGCAGCTATGTCCTTTAGAACCGGGCCAGTTCGGTCAGTAGTGCTGCTACCGAGCCACTCTTGGTTATGGACAATTGGCGTTCAACATGGAGGGGCACTGATTCATCAGCTGAGGGGGTGCAGTACGTGGTAATCAGCAGGAGGTTTCCTTGCCCATGTTTGACCTGATGCCATGAGACTTCATGGGGTTCGGAGTCAATGTTGAGGACTCCCAGGGCAGTTCCCTCCCGACTGTATACCACTGTGCTGCCACCTCTGCTGGGTCTGTCCTGCCGGTGGGACAGGACATACCCAGGGATGGTGATGGTGGTGTCTGGGACATTATCTGTAAGTCCATGAGGATGACTATGTCAGGCTGTTGCTTGACTAGTCTGTGAGACAGCTCTCCCAATTTTGGCACAAGCCCCCAGATGTTAGTAAGGAGGATTTTACAGGGTCGACAGGACTGAGATTGCCGTTGTTGTTTCCGGTGCTCAGGTTGATGCCGGGTGATCCGTCCGGTTTCATTCCTTTTTTGTCTCTTTGTAGCGGTTTGTTACAACTGAGTGGCTTTCCCATTTCAGAGTCAACCACATTGCTCTGGGTCTGGAGTCACATGTAGACCAGACCAGGTAAGGACGGCAGATTTCCTTCCCTAAAGGACATTAGTGAACCAGATGGGTTTTTACAACAATTGTCAATGGTTTAATGGTCACCATTATCAAGACTAACTTTTAATCCCAGATTTATTAACTGAATTTAAACACCACCAGCTTCCGTGGTCTATTTCGAACCCTTTCCCCCAAAGCATTAGCCTGGGCCTCTGGATCACTAGTCCGATGGCATTACCACAATGCCACTGCCTCCCCAAAATACAAATTGAGAATCAGGCTATTGCTGATCCAAGTGCTGCTTGATAGCATCGTCGGAGACACCTTCCATCACTTTACTGATGATCGAGAGTGGAGTGGCAAATGGCTGGATTGGGTCTGTCCTGCTTTTTTCCCTTCAGCCAAGCTCTAGTCGATTTCTCTTTAACAAATCCGATGGACTTTGCAGTCTGTATGCTTAAAATAGCCCCTTGAAAGCCAGTGTCTGAGTATCTGTCTAATCTCCCTGTGCTCAGAGTCAAGACTCAATCAAAGATTTTCCATTTCGGTCTGTGTGAGGTGTTATTCCATTGCCAGCATATAATCTAATAAGTGATTTATTATTTACAATTTATGGAAAAGTAATATAAAAGTTAGAAAATTAATCAGTCTGTGGGACTGGCTGTGCAAAGCAGTCGGCACATTTCCCAGCTGTGAAACACATTGCGACACTGCAGAATGATAAGGTGGTGATGAAGGAAGTTGTTCATTGCTTACCTTCATGATGATAGACTGGATTTTCCCACAGTCTTTTCCCTTCTCTTCCTCCGCCACGGAATATAGAATATGCCGGGCAGGTATTCGTGCAAACGCTACACGCTTCCCATTGCACAGCATCCAGATAAAAACATCCGGGATTGGTGTTTGTGGCTGAGGAAAAACCACAGAAATAAATACAGAATATTCCAGCAGGATTATGGATGATGGCCACTGGGGAATAGTCTCTGTGACTGGCAATTCAGGAAACCCAGTCTCCCTGAGCTCTGATCTGACATAAACTATTGACATCAGGAATGTTCCAAACTAAATAGTACCAGGAATGTTGCAGACTACAGACTGCAGGAATGTTTTGCACTAGGCATTGCCAGTAATGTTTTAGATCACACATTGACAGGATAGACTTGGGTTGTTTTTGTTGGAGCAGAGAAGACTGAGGGGCGACCTGATCGAGGTGTACAAGATTATGAGGGACATGGACAGGGTGGATAGGGAGCAGCTGTTCCCCTCAGTTGAAGGGTCAGTCACAAGGGGACATAAGTTCAAGGTGAGGGGCAGGAGGTTTAGGGGGGATGTGAGGAAAAACTTTTTCACCCAGAGGGTGGTGACAGTCTGGAATGCGCTGCCTGGGAGGGTGGTGGAGGCGGGTTGCCTCACATCCTTTAAAAAGTACCTGGATGAGCACTTGGCACGTCATAACATTCAAGGCTATGGGCCAAGTGCTGGTAAATGGGGTTAGGTAGGTAGGTCAGGTGTTTCTTACGTGTTGGTGCACAGACTCGATGGGCCGAAGGGCCTCTTCTGCACTGCGTGATTCTGTGATTCTCTGTGAATGTTCTGCACCACAAACCATCAGGAGTACTCTAGATCACATGTTGCCATGAATTTTATAGACGGTAAATTGTCAGTGATGTTATAAACAACAGACTGTCAGGAAATTGGATCACTCAGCATCGGCCAAGGCACCGGAAACAACAACAGCAAACTCAGCCCTGTCGACCCTGCAAAGTCCCCCTTACTAATGTCTGGGGGCTAGTGACAAAATTGGGAGAGCTGTCTCACAGATAAGTCAAGCAACAGCCTGACATAGTCATCCTTACAGAATCATACCTTACAGATAATGTCCCAAACACCATCACCATCCCTGGGTATGTCCTGTCCCACCGGCAGTACAGGCCCAGCAGAGGTGGCAGCACAGTGGTATACAGTCGGGAGGGAACTGCTATTGGAGCCCTCAACATTGACTACGGACTCCATGAAGTCTCATGGCATCAGGTCAAACATGGGCAAGGAAACCCCCTGCTGATTACCACGTACCGCCCTCCCTCAGCTGATGAATCAGTCTCCTCCATGTTGAACATCACTTGGAGGAAGTACTGAGGGTGGCAAGGGCACAGAATGTACTCTTGGTAAAGGACTTCAATGTCCATCACCAAGAGTGGCTCGGTAGCACCATAATTGACCGAGCTGGCCGAGTCCGAAATGGCATAGCTTCTGGACTAGGTCTGTGGCAGGTGGTGAGGGAACCAACAAGAGGGAAAGATATACTTGACCTCATCCTCACCAACCTGCCTGCCGCAGATGCATCTGTCCATGACAGTATCAGTAGGAGTGACCACCGCACAGTCATTGTGAAGATGAAGTCCTGCCTTCACATTGAGGATACCCTCCATCGTGTTGTGTGGCACTACCACTGTGCTAAATGGGATAGATTTCAAACAGATCGAGCAACTCAAGACTGGGTATCCATGAGGCGCTGTGGGCCATCAGCAGCAGCAGAATTGTACTCAAACACAATCTGTAACCTCATGGCCCGGCATATCCCCCACTCTACCATTACCATCAAGCCAGGGGGTCAACCCTGGTTCAATGAAGTGTGCAGGAGTGCATGCCAGGAGCAGCACCAGGCATACCTAAAACTGAGGTGTCAACCTGGTGAAGCTACAACACAAGACTACTTGCGTGCCAAACAGCATAAGCAGCAAGTGATAGACAGAGCTAAGCGATCCCACAACCGATGAATCAGATCTAAGCTCTGCAGTCCTGCCACATCCAGTCGTGAATGGTGGTGGACAATTAAACAGCTCACTGGAGGAGGAGGCTCCACAAATATCCCCATCCTCAATGATGGAGGAGCCCAGCACATCAGTACAAAAGATAAGGCTGAATCATTTGCTGCTATCTTCAGCCAGAAGTGCCGAGTGGATAATCCATCTCAGCCTCCTCCGGAGGTCCCCAGCATCACAGATGCCAGTCTTCAGCCAATTCAATTCACTTCATGTGGTATCAAGAAACGGCTGAAGGCACTGGATACTGCAAAGGCTATGGGCCCTGACAATATTCTAGCAACACTGCTGAAGACTTGTGCTCCAGAACTTGCCGCACCCCTAGCCAAGCTGTTCCAGTACAGCTACAACACTGGCATCTACCCGGCTATGTGGAAAATGGCCCTGGTATATCCTGTCCACAAAAAGCAGGACAAATCCAACCCAGCCAATTACCGCCCCATCAGTCTGCTCTCCATCATCAGTAAAGTAATGGAAGGGGCCATCAACAGTGCTATCAAGTGGCACTTGCTTAGCAATAACCTGCTCACTGACTCCCAGTTTGGGTTCTGCCAGGGCCACTCAGCTCCTGACCTCATCGCAGCCTTAGGTCAAACATGGAAAAAAGAGCTGAACTCCTGTGGTGAGGTGAGAGTGACTGCCCTTGACATCAAGATAGCATTTGACCAAGAGTGGCATCATGGAGCCCTAGCAAAACTGGAGTCAATGGGAATCAGGGAGAAAACTCTTCACTGGTTGGAGTCACACATAGCACAAAGGAAGATGGTTGTGGTTGTTGGAGGTCAGAAATCTCAGTTCCAGGACATCACTGCAGGAGTTCCTCAGGGTAGTGTCCTCAGCCCAACCATCTTCAGCTGCTTCATCAATGACCTTCCTTCCATCATAAGGTCAGAAGTGGGGATGTTCGCTGATGATTGCACAATGTTCAGCACCATTTGCGACTCCTCAGATACTGAAGCTGCCCATGACCAAATGCAGCAAGACCTGGGCAATATCCAGGCTTGGGCTGACAAGTAGCAAGTGACATTCGTGCCACACAAGTGCCAGGTAATGACTATCTCCAACAAGAGAGAATCCAACCATCACCCCATGATGTTCAATGGCATTACCATCACAGAATCCCTCACTGTCAACATCCTGGGGGTTACCATTGACCAGAAACTGAACTGGACTAGCCATATAAATACTGTAGCTAGAACAGCAGGTTAGAGGCTAAGAATCCTGCGACGGGTAACTCACCTCCTGTCTCCCCAAAGCCTGTCCACCATCTACAAGGCACAAGTCAGGAGAGTGATGGAATACTGTCCACTTGCCTGGATGAGTGCAGCTCCCACAACACTCAAGAAGCTTGACACCGTCCAAGACAAAGCAGCCCACTTGATTGGCACCACATCCAGAAACATTCAGTCCCTCCACCACCAATGCACAGTAGCAGCAGTGTGCACCATCTACAAGATGCACTACAGAAACTCACCAAGGCTCCTTCGACAGCACCTTCCAAACCCATGACCACTACCATCAAGAAGGACAAGGGCAGCAGATAGATGGGAACACCACCACCTGCAAGTTCCCCTCCAAGTCACTCACCATCCTGACTTGGAGAAATATCGCTGTTCCTTCACTGTCGCTGGGTCAAAATCCAGGAACTCCCTTCCTAACAGCACTGTGGGTGTACCTACACCACATGGACTACAGTGGTTCAAGAAGGCAGCTCACCACCAGCTTTTCAAGGGCAATTAGGAATGGGCAATAAATGCTAGCCCAGCCAGCGATGCCCACATCCCGTGAATGAGGTTTTTTTTTTACATTCCAGACTAGGTGCCACCAGGAATATTCTAGATCAGACACAGTCATAAGTGATCTAGGTCACATGTAATCAGAAACATTCTGGGTTGCATGCTGTCATGAATGTTCCAGAGTATATACTGTCAGGAATGTTCTGGAGTACACACTGTCAGCAGGGACTTTACAATTATACTACACAGCGGACCATTCATTCCATTGAACCTATACTCACTCTCTGAATGGCCAACCAGTTCCTCCCATTCCCCCATCCTTTTCCTATCCCTTAAACTCGCATTTCAAGTATTTTTCTGCTTTCCCATTTTGTTTCTGGGTGGGTCATACATGTCCTAACAATGCTCTGTATGAGAAGATTCTCTCCTCACCTATTGTTTGAGAAGTGAAACTATTCAGATTCCTTTTACAACAAATAGACTGGAGAAGTTGGGACTGTTTACCTTGAAGAGGAGGTTGAGAGGAGATTTAATAGAGGTGTTCAAAATCATGAGGGGTCTGGACAGAGTAGACAGAGGGAGAAACTATTTGTGGAAGGATCGAGAACCAGAGGGCACACATTTAAGGTAATAGGCAAAAGAAGCAATGGCGACATGAGGTGAACCTTTTTCACGCAGAGGGTTGGAGTACACTGCCTCAGAGTGTGGTGGTGGCGGGTTAGATGTGCAGAGCTACAGGGAGAAGGCATGGGAGTGGTATTAAGAACATAAGAAATAGGAGCAGGAGTAGGCCATTCAGTCCATCGGGTCCGTTCTGCCATTCAATGAGATCATGGCTGATCTTATATTTCAACACCATTTTCCAGCACTATCCCCATATCCTTCAATGTTTTTAATATGTAGAAATCTATCAATTCCTGTCTTGAACATACTCAACATCTGAGCCTCCGCAGCCCTCTGGGGTAGAGAATTCCAAAGATTCACCACCCTCTGAGTGAAGAAATTCCTCCTCATCTCAGTCCTATATGACCTGCCCCTTATCCTGAGACTGTGTCCCCTGGTTCTAGACCCTCCCCAGGCCTGGGGAAACATCCTTCCTGCAGCTACCCTGTCGAGCCTTGTAAGAATTGTACATGTTTCAATGAGATCACCTCTCATTTTTCTAAACTCCAGAGAATAAAGGCCCAGTCTAGTTAATCATTCCTCATAGGAAAATCCTTCCATCCCAGGAATTAGTTTGGTGAACATTCGTTGCATTCTATGGTAAAGTGGAGTGCTAGGTATCTTTAAGAGAATGTGGTTAGTTGACCATATGACTGCATTGACCAATCGCTACACAGTGCAGGCTTCTTGGGTAAATGTAAGTCTAGAGCTGGAGGTGATTGAAGAAGCACACATGGTCTTAGTGCTCGGTTCTTAGTTACAATAAACCACCAGTGTTTGTTCAGTTAATCGGTCTCTCTGCCTATATTGTTTCAAGCACCAATAATGTGTTAATATCAAGGGGAGCGGATAGTGTTCGCTGGACAAAGCGAACCTGATAACCAAAAACATAAAACTGGCGACGAGGATGGGATTATTTGGGGAGGATAAGACGATAACCTCCATCACAGCTGCTCGCATCCAGAGGTGGGCATTGATATTGGCTACTTACAAACACACTTTTATTCACCAATCAGGAAGCCAGATGGCACATGCTGACTTGCTGAGCCGCCTCCCTCCGCCAGATAACTACATGAAGGTTCCAATTCCTCAGGAACTTGTCTTGGTACTACATTTTTTGGATTCCTCCTCTGTCCAAGCCAAACAAATCCGTGTGTGGACAAGTCGAGATCTACTTTTATCTCATGTCCGGGAGCAGGTCTTGAATGGATGGTCAGGTGAGCCAAATTCTGATGACATGAAGCCCTATTTCAATCACAGATAAGAGCTCACCTGCCAGGATGGCATATTGTCTTCAATGCCAGCAGGTACAAAAGCTACCCCTCTTTACTCCACTGCACCCCTGGGCATGGCTGGGGCGGCTGTGGGTGCGCCTCCACATCGACTATGTGGGGCCCTTCTTGGGCTCGATGTTCCTTTTACTAATAGACGCCCACCCCAAGTGGACACATGTGTACGAGGTCTGGTCACCCACGACTGTTGTCACCATAGACAGTTTGTGACAGAGTTTTACAGTGCACGGGTTACCGGAGGTGCTCGTGTCAGACAATAGGACTGCATTTACCAGCGGGGAGTTCCACAGGTTTACAACCCTCAATGGAATAATTCAGATCAAAACCTCGCCTTACCACCCCACCTCTAATGGTTTGGCTGAGTGGGCAGTCCAAACTTTTAAGTCCGGGATGAAAAAGCTGGACGGGGATTCCATCAGCACCAGATTGTCACGGTTCCTGTTCGCATACCGGACGGCGCCACACACGATCACAGGTATTGCCCCCGCTGAGTTACTAATGAAGAGATGTCTCCACACCCGTCTAACTCATATCTGGCCGAATTTAGCGGGGAGGGCGGAGAGAAGCTAAGAGACCCAGAAGGCTAGAATGATGGCCAAAATCATGAAAGAAATTTCAGGGTGGGAGACACAGTTCTCGCGAAGAACTTTGGAGATGGGCCCAATTGGCAGTTGAGCAAAGTGACCGTTGTGACAGGACATCTCTCCTATAATTTATCTGTAAACAGCCAAATAATTAGACAACACGTGGATTATCTACGGAGAAGAGAGACAGTCCCACAAGAAGGAATGTCATCATCATTTGCGTTTGAGCCTGAAACGCACATGGAAGAAATGTCACGTGATTTGGAAGCACCGGTGGGGCCTGTTGGACCCGACAGGGTCAAAGACACAAACTTGCCCACTTCCACCGAAGAGCCTGGTGGACAGATGACCCCTGAGGAGGGGGTCTCAGAAAAACCAGTCAAGGTCGTTGAGCTACGACACTCGACACGTCCGAGGAAGCCTCCTGAGAGAGTTGACTTGTAAATAGTTATTCATATAAATAATTGGGATGTTGTGAAGCTTGTTAATTGTACTTTCAAATAAAGGGGGAGGGATGTGGTAAGCGATGTGCTCATACCTTTAAAAGAATGTAGTTAGTTGACCATGTGACTGTATTGACCAATCGCCACACAGCACAGGCTTCTTGGACAGCTGTAAGTCTAGAGCTGGAGGTGATTGAAGAAGCACACCTGGTCTTAGTGCTCGGTTCTTAGTTATAATAACCACCAGTGTTTGTTCAGTTAATCGGTCTCTCTGCCTATATTGTTTCAAGCGCAAAACTAATGTGTTAATATCAGGGGAGCAGCTAGTGTTCGCTGGACAAAGCGAACCTGATAACCTAAAAAATAAAACACTCCCTCTATGACAAGTGAATCTTTCCTTAGGTTAGGAGGCCAAAATTGCACACAATACTCCAGGTGTGGTCTCACCAAAGCCCTATAGAATTGCAGGATTTCATCTTTACTCCTAAGCTCAAATCCTAGGCCCAACCATCTTCAGCTGCTTCATCAATGACCTTCCTTCCATCATAAGGTCAGAAGTGGGGATGTTCGCCGATGATTGCACAATGTTCAGCACTATTCACAACTCCTCAGATACTGAAGCAGCCCATGTCCAAATGCAGCAAGACCTGGACAATATCCAGGCTTGGGCTGACAAGTGGCAAGTAACATTCGTGCGACACAAGTGTCAGGAAATGAACATCTCCAACAAGAGAGAATCTAACCGTCACCCCTTGATGTTCAATGGCATTACCATCACTCAATCCCCCACTATCAACATCCTGGGGGTTACCATTGACCAGAAACTGAACTGGACTAGCCAAATAAATACTGTGGCTACATGAATGCTCTCTACTTGCCTGGATGAGTGCCGCTCAAACAACACTCAAGAAGCTTGACACCATCCAGGACAAAGCAGCCCACTTGATTGGCACCACATCCACAAACATTCACTCCCTCCGCCACTGACGCATAGTAACAGCAGTGTGTACCATCTACAAGATGCACTGCAGGAATTCACCAAGGCTCCTTCAACAGCACCTTCCAAACTCACAACCGCTACTATCCAGAAGGACAAGGGCAGCAGATAGATGGGAACACCACCACCTGGAAGTTCCCCTCCAAGCCACTCACCATCCTGACTTGGAAATATATCGCCGTTCCTTCACTGTCGCTGGGTCAAAATTCTGGAACTCCCTTCCTAACAACACTGTCGGTGTATCTACACCACATGGACTGCAGTGGTTCAAAAAGGCAGCTCAGCACCACCTTCTCAAGGGCAACTAGGGATGGGCAATAAATGCTGGCCCAGCCAGCTGAGCCCACATCCTGTGAATGAAAAAAAATCCCCTTGTAATAAAGGCCAAAATACCATTTACTTTCTTGATTGCTTGCTGTACCTGCCTGTTAGCTTTCAGTGACTCATGAACAAGGACACCCAAGTCCCTTTGAAGTTCAACACTTCCCAGTTTCTCACCATTTAAGAAATACTCTGTATTTCTGTTTTTCTCACCAAAGTGGATAATTTCATATTTCTCCACATTGCATTTCCTCTGCCAAATTTTTGCCCACTTGCTTAGCCTCTCCAAAACCCTTTGAAGCATCTTTGCATCCTTCTCTCAACTCACACTTCCACCTAGTTTTGGGTCATCTTCAAACTTGGAAATATTACATTTAATCCCCACATCCAAATCATTGATATAGACTGTGAACAGTTGGAGCCCAAGCATGATCGCTGCAGCACCTGACTAGTCACAGCCTGCCAACCTGAAAATGACCCGTTTATTCTCTGTTTTCTGTCTGTTAACCATTTCTCAATCCATGCCAGTATATTCCCCCCAATTCCATGTGCTCTAATTTTGTTTACTAACCTCTTGGGTGGGACCTTATCAAAAGCTTTCTGAATATCTAAATATACCACATCTACCAGTTCCCCCTTATCTATTTGGCTAGTTGCATCCTCAAAACACTCCAACAGGTTTATCAAACATGATGTCCTTTTATAAATCCATGTCGAGTCTGCCCAATTCTCCCATTATTTTCTAAGTGTCCAGTTATCACATCCTTTATAACAGATTGAAGCATTTTCCCAACTGCTGATGTCAGGCTAACGTAGTTCCCCATTTTCTCTCTCCCTCCTTTCTTAAACAGTGGGATTACATTTGTCCTCTGTAAATTGCCAGCACAGACACAATGGACCGAAAGGCATCCTTCCGTATTGTAATCATTCTGTGATTTTGTGATTCTGAGCTTCTGAGGTAAAACAAATTTTGAAATGCCTGAAACAAAAATATTGAAAGCAAACACTTTTCCTTCATAGAAATTAGGAGCAGGAGTAGGCCATTCGGCCCTTTGAGCCTGCTCCGCCATTCATTATGATCATGGCTGACCGTCCAACTCAATAGTCTGCTCCCGCTTTCTCCCCATACTCTTCAATCCCTTTCGCCCCAAGAGCTATATCTAACTCCTTCTTGAAAACATACAATGTTTTGGCCTCAGCTACTTTCTGTGGTAGCGAATTCCACAGGCTCACCACTCTCTGGGTGAAGAAATTTCTCCTCATCTCAGTCCTAAATGGTATACCCCGTATCCTCAGACTGTGATCCGACTGAACTCCCCCACCATCGGGAACATCCTTCCTGTATCTACCCTGTCTAGTCCTGTTAGAATTTTATAGGTTTCTATGAGATCCCCCCTCGTTCTTCTGAACTTCAGCAAATATAGTCCTAATCGACTCAATCTCTCCTCATATGTCAGTCCCGCCATCCCAGGAATCAGTCTGGTAAACCTTCGCTGCACTCCCTCTATAGCAAGTACATCCTTCCTCAGAAAAGGAGATCAAAACTGCACACAATATTCCAGGTGTGGTCTCACCAAGGCCCTGTATAATTGCAGCAAGACATCCCTGTTCCTGTACTCGAATCCTCTCGCAATGAAGGCCAACATACCATTTGCCTTCTTTACTGCCTGCTGCACCTGCATGCTTACCTTCAGCGACTGGTGTACGAGGGCACCCAGGTCTCGTTGCACATTCCCCTCTCTCAATTTATAGCCATTCAGATAATAATCTGCCTTCCTGTTTTTGCTACCAAAGTGGATAACCTCACATTTATCCACATTATACTGCATCTGCCATGCATTTGCCCACTCACTCAGCTTGTCCAAATCACACTGAAGCATCTCTGCATCCTCCTCACAGTCCCTCTTGGGACTGGCTGCAGTCCTGGCAGTGCCCACTACTGAGCTCTTGACACTGCCAGGACTGCTGGAGCTGCCAATCCGATTGGCCAGCAACTCCCAAGGGCAGAAGTCCCACTGTTAGCCAACTTCGTCCACAGCAGCACATTATGGCGCAGAGCAATTCAGCTTCCAGCCGACTTTCCTTCTGTTCTGTTGAAGAATCATACGAACTCGAAACATTAACTGTGTTCCTCTCCACAGATGCTGTCAGACCTGCTGAGATTTTCCAGGTATTTTTGTTTTTGTTTTTGACTTTCCTTCTGGAATGGGTGAGCTTCCTCCGCTCTCTGTAAAATGCAGCCCTGTGCATCTTACAGGATAGATTAGAGGCGGGATCTGCACATGGTGAGAGACCGGGTTAGAGTAGCTTGAGGCCAGGATAGGAGGCACGGTAGCACAGACAGCAGCTCCTCAGAGAGTGAGGGTGCACATGAGCTCTCATGCAGAAGACTCAGAAGAGCACCTTGCACAGGGAAGGCGATGGGGGGGAGGCTTTGATTTTGCACAGTGAAATACTTTGTGCATTGGGAAGCCAAAGTAGTGATAACCATCGCACTACCAGAGAGAACTCAAGCACTTGTAGATTCATTTCCAGTTTACAAGTTTTCGGACAATCTGCTGAAATACTCAGTTATAAAACAGGGAGTGTTCCGATTGTACCCCTGATGGTGGAAATGAGCTCACCTCCTCCACTCGCGTTTTGATTTTCGCCAGTAGTTTGTGTGCTTCACTAAGTTGCTCCTTTACATTTCTTTTGTTCAACCTTTTCATAATTCTTAGTGCCTGCTTTGCATAAACAATCTGGAAAATAAAATAACAAATATTTGTTGCATCAAAACCAGAAAATCTTCAGTATAATAAAAACACAGGTGGGTAAAGAATTCGAATAAACCTGAGCTCAGTAGCAGATAGATAATGCATTGTCTTCCTACACTGACATTGGCCAAACAGAGAATACCAAGTGTTGGCACTGGGCAGAGTCCACAGCACTGGCACTGGCCCAGCGCAGAATCCCAGGCTGACATTGGCCCAGTGGGGAATCCCCACACTAACACTGGACCAGAGTGGAGTCCCTTACACTGTCACTGGCCCAATGGGGAATTCCTGGCACTGGTCCAGTGGGAAGTCCTCGACGCCAACACTGGCCTCACGCAAAATCTTTGGTACCAACACTGGCTGAGTTTGGAACCCTCCACAGTAAAACTGGCCCAAGGGGGAGTCTACTAGACTGAAACTGGCTCAGTGGGAAGACATGGCCATGACACTGGCTCAGAAGGTTATACGAACATACGAAATAGGAGCAGAAGTAGGCCATTCGGCCCCTCAAGCCCATCAATAACATGATGGCAGATCAGTTTGTGTTTCAATTTCCACATTCCCATCTAACCCCGATAACCTTTGATTCCCTTACCTAACAAGAATCTATCTTAGCTTTTAGCTTTTTGTTTTTATAAGAATCTATCTACCTCTGCCTTAAAAATATTCAGTGACCCCGTCTCCACCACCTTCTGAGGCAGAGAGTTCCAAAGTCGCACAACCCTCTGAGAGAAAATATTTCTCCTCATCTCTGTCCCAAAAGGGTGCCCCCTAATTTTAAAACATTGCCCCCTAGTTCTGGGCTCATCCACAAGAGGAAACATCCTTTCCACATCCACCTTGTCAAGGCCGTTCAGGATCTTGTAAACTTCAATCAAATCACCCCTCACTCTTCTAAACTCCAGTGGAAACAAGCCCAGTCTGTCCAACCTTTCCTCATAAGACAACCCACTCATTCCAGGTATCAATCTAGTAAACCTCCTCTGAACCACCTCCAACACATTTACATACTTCTTTAAATAAGGAGGCCAAAACTGCACACAGTATTCGAGGTGTGGTCTCACCAATGCCCTGTATAAATGAAGCATAACATCCTTACTTTTATAGACTCATAGACATTTACAGCACAGAAGGAGGCCATTTGGCCCATCATTTCTGCGCCGGCCAACAAAGATCTGACTACACTAATCCCATTTTCCAATGCTTGGCCCATAGCCCTGGAGGCTATGGCAACACAAGTGAATATCTCAATACTCCTTAAGTGTTTCGAAAGTTTCTGAATCAACCACCCTTTCAGGCAGTGAGTTCCAGATTCCCACCACCCTCTGGGTGAAAACATTTCTCCTCAACTTTCCTCTTAGCCTTCTACCTCTTACCCCTATGCCCCTGGTTAGTGGCCCCTCTACTAATGGAAAAAGTACCTTCCTATCCACCCTATCTATGCCCCTCATAATCTTATACACCTCTAGCAGGTCCCCTCTCAGCCTTCGCTGCTCCAAGGAAAACAACCCCAGTCTATCCAATCTTTCTGCATATCCCAGACCTTCCAGCCCAGGCAGCATCCTGGTGAATCTCCTCTGCACCCTCTCCTGTGCAACCACATCCTTCCTATAATGTGGTGACCGGAACTGCACACAGTACTCCAGTTGTGGTTTAACCAGCGTTTTATACAGTTCCAGCATAACCTCCCTGCTCTTGTATTCTATGCCTCAGCTAATAAAGGCAAGTATCCCATATGCCTTCTTAACCACCTTATCTACCTGTCCTGCTACCTTCAGGGATCTGTGGATATGCACACTAAGGTCCCTCTGATCATCAGTGCTTTCCAGGGTCCTACCATTCATAGTGTAATCCCTTGCCTTATTAGCCCTCTCCAAGTGCATTACCTCACACTTTTCCAGGTTGAATTCCATTTGCCACTGCTCTGCCCACCTGACCAGTCCATTGATATCCTCCTGCAGTTTACGGCTCTCCTCCTCACTATTTACCACCCGACCAATTTTCGTGTCATCTGCGAACTTCTTAATCATACCCCCTACATTTAAGTCCAGATCATTTATGTACACCACAAACAGCAAGGGCCCCAGCACCGAGCCCTGTGGAACCCCACTGGAAACAGACTTCCAGTCACAGAAACATCCCTCGACCATCACCCTCTGCTTCCTGCCTCTCAGCCAATTTTGGATCCAACGTGCCACTTTGCCTTGGATCCCATGGGCTCTTACTTTCTTGACCAGTCTGTCATGAGGGACCTTATCAAAAGCCTTGCTAAAGTCCATGTAGATCACATCAAATGCATTACCCTCATCAACACTCCTGGTTACCTCCTCAAAAAATTCAATCAAATTTATAAAACACGACCTTCCCTTAACAAATCCATGTGACTATCCCTGATTAATCCGTGTCTGTCCAAGTGCAGATATATTCTGTCCCTCAGAATTCCTTCTAGTAACTTCCCCACCACTGAGGTTAGACTGACTGGCCTGTAATTTCCTGGTCTGTCTCTTCCTTCCTTTTTTAATAATGGGACAATGTTAGCTGTCCTCCAGTCCTCTGGCACCTCACCTGTGGCCAGAGAGGATTTGAAAATTATTGCCAGGGCCCCTGATACCTCTTCCCTTGCCTCCCTCAACAGCCTGGGATACATCTCATCCGGGCCTGTGGATTTATCCACTTTTAAGGCCACTAAACCCGCTAGTACCTCCTCTCTCTATGTTAATTTCACCGTCCTCCACCCTGATGTCTATACCTGCGTCGTCCTTTTCCATTGTGAAGACCGACGCAAAGTATTCATTGAGGACTGTTCAAGTCCTCTCATAATAAAGGATCTCATTCCATTAGCCTTCTTAATTACTTGCTGTACCTGCATACTAACTTTTTGTGACTCATACACGAGAACACCTAGATCCCTCTGCACCTCGGAATTCTGCAGTCATTCTCCGTTTAAGTAATACTCTGCTTTTTTATTCTTCCTGCCAAAATGAACAACTTCACATTATCCCACATTATCCCAGGCACTACCACAGGCTGACTGTTGTTAGGAACTAGAGATAGCTTAAGTAAGCTATATTTGATCTTGTGGGTATTAGGAATGAGTTTTAGCTTTAAGTTTAAGTTTAATTTGTGTTTATGAAAGAAATCAGTATTAGTAGGGAAATGGTGTTGGAGAAATTGATGGGACTGAAGGCCGATAAATCCCCGGGGCCTGATAATCTACATCCCAGAGTACTTAAGGAAGTGGCCCTAGAAATAGTGGATGCATTGGTGGTCATCTTCCGAGATTCGATAGACTCTGGAACAGTTCCTGCAGATTGGAGGGTAGCTAATGTAACCCCACTATTTAAAAAGGGAGGTAGAGAGAAAACAGGGAATTATAGACCAGTCAGCCTGACGTCGGTAGTGGGGAAAATTCTAGAGTCCATTATAAAAGATTTAATAGCTGAGCACTTGGAAAACAGTGGCAGAATCGGACAGAGTCAGCATGGATTTACGAAAATGAAATCATGCTTGACAAATCTACTGGAATTTTTCGAGGATGTAACTAGTAGAGTTGATGAGGGGGAGCCAGTGGATGTGGTTTATTTGGATTTTCAGAAGGCTTTCGACAAAGTCCCACATAAGAGATTGGCGTGTAAAATTAAAGCACATGGGGTTGGGGGTAGTGTATTGAGATGGATAGAAAACTGGTTGGCAGACAGGAAATAAAGAATAGGGATAAACGTGTCTTTTTCCGAATGGTAGGCAGTGACTAGTGGGGTACCACAGGGATCGGTGCTGGGACCCCACCAGCTACTCACAATATATATTAATGATTTTGATGAAGGAATTAAATGTAATATCTCCACATTTGCAGATGACACTAAGCTCGGTGGGAGGGTGAGCTGTGAGGAGGATGCAGAGATGCTTCAGTGTGATTTGGACAAGCTGAGTGAGTGGGCAAATGCATGGCAGATGCAGTATAATGTGGATAAATGTGAGGTTATCCACTTTGGTAGCAAAAACAGGAAGGCAGATTATTATCTGAATGACTATAAATTGAGAGAGGGGAATGTGCAACGAGACCTGGGTGTCCTAGTACACCAGTCGCTGAAGGTAAGCATGCAGGTGCAGCAGGCGGTAAAGAAGGCAAATGGTATGTTGGCCTTCATAGCGAGAGGATTCGAGTACAGGAGCAGGGATGTCTTGCTGCAATTGTACAGGGCCTTGGTGAGACCACACCTGGAATATTGTGTGCAGTTTTGGTCTCCGTATCTGAGTAAGGATGTTCTTGCTACAGAGGGAGTGCAGCAAAGGTTTACCCGACTGATTCCTGGGATGGCGGGACTGACATATGAGGAGAGATTGAGTCGGTTAGAATTATATTCGCTGGAGTTCAGAAGAATGAGGGGGGATCTCATAGAAACCTATAAAATTCTAACAGGACTAGACAGGGTAGATACAGGAAGGATGTTCCCGATGGTGGGGGAGTCCAGAACCAGGGGTCACAGTCTGAGGATACGGGGTTGACCATTTAAGACTGAGATGAGGAGAAATTTCTTCACCCAGAGATTGGTGAGCCTGTGGAATTCGCTACCACAGAAAGTAGTTGAGGCCAAAACATTGTATGTTTTCAAGAAGGAGTTAGATATAGCTCTTGGGGCGAAAGGGGTCAAAGGATATGGGGAGAAAGTAGGAGCAGGCTATTGAGTTGGATGATCAGCCATGATCATAATGAATGGCGGAGAAGGCTCGAAGGGCCGAATGGCCTCCTCCTGCTCCTATTTTCTATGTTTCTATGTTGGCATGTTAAGGAAGGGTGAACTTGAGTTTTAATTTCACTTTAAAAGATGCCTGCATTTTAATGAAGTTTATGACTCTTGAAGGAAAGTTAAAAAAAACACAAGGTAGAAAAAAACTGGTGTTGTCTAGCATTAGGGTTCCAGAGAGGGGGACCCACAGAGACAGACAGAAACAGAAAAAATAGTTTCTGTTCAGCTGAAAGGAGCTGCGAGCAGAAGCAGCAAAGGAGAGGGACAGATAGCAAGTCCCAAACTAAAGTTGAAACCAGCTACCAGGAGAAGCTGCACAGGAGAGGGAACTGCAAGAAGCAGGTTCCAAAAACTAAAGAAGGAAGTGCCCAAAACCAGGGAGTGGAACAGGAAAGGTCCCAAGGGGGCAGTTACGTCAAAGGGAAGGAACAGGAATCTGGAAAAGGTCCTGCTAAGTGAATTTAAAAGTAAGGAGCAGAGAGGAAGACTCCAAGCTTAAAGGGAGAAAGCTGCAGGATGAAGACTTAAAGCAATTTAGGCTTGTGAGAAGCCAGAAGATTGAAGGAGACAGCCAAAGGCATGTGAAGCAATGGTGTTCTGTTGGCAGGGTTGAGTCAGAGAGAGAGCATGTGGAAGACAGCTTGAATGTAGCGATCCAAGGGAGAGGAACATCAGAAGGAGAGTTTGAAACCCTGGAGGTGGACCCTTCTGGAAGACGTCTGAGAGAAAGCATTGTTTGGGGGAATATTCCAGAGTGGGTTCTTCGAGAGTGGAGATTGGGGACCCTCGGGTGAAAGACAGAGTTCAGTGAGACCAGTTGGCTCGCAGTGTGACAAGCGTCTGGGGGGTGGGAGGAGTGGGTAAGTTGATAAGAGATCCATAGCATCTGTGTGGGGTGGCATCTGTCACTTGGTTTCAGAGTGTGGTGTGTCTGACCACAGGTCACCTATTGGTTTACATGGACTGTGTACGTACTGTGAACATTAGAGTATAAGATAAGATAAGATTGTATTATCCTTAAAAATTCTTATATATCTGTAAAGGTATAGTTGTGGGTGAAGGGGTATTGTACTATAGTTCATCTTTCCTTGTTTAATAAATGTTTTATTCCTTCATTAAAGTTTATCAGCTGACTCCTTTGACTCTGTTCAGTAGCCGTCTTCCCAACAAAAAATATAAGTTAGGATCTATCAAGCCGGGTTCCATCCTGGGATTTGGCTTGTCCAGTAGTAACATCAGCTGGGATCATAACACTGTGACAAGCCCAGCAATGACCCTGGCAAGTGGAGAATTTCTGGCACTGGCACTAGCCCAATGGGGAATCCCCTATACCAACACTGGCCCAATGTGTTTTGGATTTGTTCATGGGATGTGGGCATCACATGAACAAATTTTCCCATCCCTAAGTGACCTTGTTCAGAGGCATTGAAGAGTCAGGCACATTGCTATGGGTCTGGAGTCACATGTAGGCCAGACAAGGACGGCAGATTTCCTTCTCTAAAGGACATTCGTGAACCACATGGGATTTTACAACAATCAGCAATGGTTTCATGGTCATCATTAGACTTTTGATTCCAGACTTTTATTGAATTCAAGTTTCACCGTCTGCTATAGCAGGATTTGAACCCAGGTCTCCAGAGCATTACCCTGGTCTCCAGAACGCTAATCAGTGCCAATACCACTACGCCACCACCCTCCCAAGTTGGAGTGTTGGAGTCCCCAGCACTAATACTGTGTCAGGATCCCTGGTTACTGAGGTCCATAACAGAAAGCTGAGGAGAAAAAAACTACTCCCAACCGAGCAAACCAGTCAGGAATAAACAAACAGCTTTGAGATATTCTAGGAAATAACTAATTCTCTCACTCACAATATTATGCTTTAAGGACTTAATTCGACATCGATCCAAATTGTTGGGCCTGCTTGTGGTTTTCTTTTCAGCGTAGATGTGGTATTGCCTAGGACCAAGAAAACAAATAGTTTAACATTCACCTAATGTGCAATATAGAGTCTCCCAGATAAGAATGAGGAGATGATGATGATGAATGGACTGTTATACTGTCCTTGTGGCTCTTTTATGATATAGCTTAGTAAAGATGTACACGTGACACTGCTTGAGGAATTGACATCTTTTACTGTAGCAACTGGTTTTGGCCAATTCTCTCTAGTTTTATACATTAAAGTAATAAATGTAGATTAACTGGTTCAACTAAATAAAGTGGAACAATCTCAGAACCATCTTAAAACAACATTCCCAGCATCCAGGATGTTACATGGACCCCACAATTATTTGTATGTTTGCTTCAAGAATCTTTCTTACTCTAATTTCCTGTCTAATGTGAAAATATAAAAACAAATGGTCAGGAACACTGAAAATCTACAGACAAGGGACCTAATTTTAAAGTTGGGGTGAGAGTGGGTGAGGGTACAATGTGGCCTTAAACAGTCAATGGATTGGGCCTGATTCACTTACCATTCTCACTCAGAATGGAGTCTTGCTGTGCTGATAACAGTTGCTCCAATACAACAATATCCTGTGGGGCTTTACATTGGAAACCAGGAGATGAAAGAGGATTCAGGATAGCTCAGAGAGCTATAAGCATAGCTTGACGGAATGGTTTTCAAGAGATTCTTGAAAGGAGAGAGAATGAGAAAGACAAAGGGATTTTCTGGGCAAGTTACAAAGAGCATTGGTGCGGTGCTGAGTGGGTCATCTTTTTATTGCTAGAGGAGAGGCTGCTGGGTTGAGTAATGCCCAGAGTTGGAGGAACAGAAGGTGAGTTGTGGTATATAAACATATCACTTGGTTATGGTGTAGTGAGTTTCCAGAGGGAATAATGTGGGTTTGGAAGGTGCTGTCGAAGGAGCCTTGGTGAGTTCCTGCAGTGCATCTTGTAGATGGTACACACTGCTGCTACTGTGCGTCGGTGGTGGAGGGAGTGAATGTTTGTGGATGGGATGCCAATCAAGCATGATTGATTAACATGACTCACTGAAATTAAGAGTTAGAGGAAATCTTTTCCAGGAGAGATGGTGTTCTGTGTCCTAGTGGTAGAATTGGTGGCTGAAAAAGAATGTTTTGGGTTTTTGTTCAATTTTTCAAAATGGTCAACTGGAAATTTCACTGTTTTTCCTAGACAAATCCAGGAATTCCTATAGATTTGGGGAAAAAATCTCTAATGCACGAAGAAAGATTCTGATATTTTTTGTAGTATCTAATATATAAAAGTATCTAATATATAAATAATATAATAATAATACATATAATAGTATCTAATATATAAAAGTAACAAAACCAAACAAGACCTGCATCCTGCAGCAAACTCATTCAAGATTTGATTAAGTTGAATCTGTGACTCTGACTTTGGTCTCTTTACCATGTGTTCCACTTCATCAAGTCCATCCTCCTGGGAAAAGGGAGAAGCACCAGGAAGAATTAAACATTGCTGCCCTTTCACAATATTTTATGAAAAAGTCAAATGATGACTAACATTTTCCTTTATTCAAAAGCAGCCAATCTTTTCAATTTCACTCCTTGGTTTTTAAATCGTTGATTGCCTGTTAAAATCCTGCCACAAAGATTAAAGAACACCTTTAATTGCTGGGCATTGATTCTGCTGTTTCCTTTCCACTTATGCTTCCCCACTTGTTCCCACTGCTTTATGAAGGCTGCAATATATTTCAATCATGAACATCAAGCTAAATTTATGATTATATTTGGAGCCTTATTTTCTGTTTAAGTAGAATAACTGAAAGCTAATTTTCAGTAAAAGACTGAAAGCTTTTGTCTTAAAGTAATTTCACATCATGTCAAACAACATTGCAGAGTCTCAGTATGGCACCTACCAGTCTCTCTGCAATCTTTGCGAGGAGGTTGGAATTAAACAAGCGCCATGAATAATCTTCCCAACTACTCCATATGTACACACATGGTTTCTCGTATAGAAACGGAATACAACAATATGACCTGAAATAGAGAAAACACAAAGAAAGAGGTATATGGATTTAAAATATTGATCCAGTGTTCCCTTCAAGGATGCAATGATCTCCATCTCTACCATTCCTCATGAAGAGAAAGCTGAGACACCTCCTTTTGACCTTCAATAACTGCAATCATTGAGGCCCCAGCATCAACAACAATGTATTCATATAGCACCTTTAACGTAATAAACTGTCCCAAGATGCTTCACAGGAGTGTTACCAAAGTTTGACACCAAACTACATAAGGAGATCTTAAGGCTAATGGCCAAAATCTTGGTCAGAGAGGTCGATTTTAAGGAGCAACTTCACAGAATAATTGCGATGTAGAAGGAGGCCATTCAGCCCATCACATTCATGCTGGCTGTCTCAAGAAACAATTCACCTAGTGCTATTCCTTGGCCTTTTCCCTGTAGCCCTGCACATTTCTCCTCTTCCAATAATAATCCAGTTCCCTTCTGAATGCCTGACTGAACCAGCCTCTGCCACCCTCTCCGGCTGTGTATTTCAGACCTTAATCACTCACTGCTTATAAATGTCTTTCCTCATGTCACCATTGTTTCTTTTACCAATTACTTTAAATCTGTGCCCTCTGGTTCTTGGGGCAGACATGACTGAGGTGTATAAAATTATGAGGGGCATAGATAGGGTAGACAGGAACGCACTTTTCCCCTTGGTGGAGGGATCAATAACCAGGGGGCATAGATTTAAAGTAAGGGGCAGGAGGTTTAGGGGCGATGTGAGGAAGAATATTTTTCACCCAGAGGGTGGTGGGAATCTGGAACTCTCTGCCTGAAAGGGTGGTAGAGGCAGAAACCCTCATAACATTTAAGAAACATTTGGATATGCACTTGCGATGCCATGGCATACAAGGCTATGGGCCTATTGCTGGAAAATGGGATTAGAATAGTTAGGTACTTGTTTGACTGGCACAGACTCAATGGGCCGAAGGGCATTTTTCTGTGCTGTAGACCTCTATGACTCTATGACCTTCCACCAATGGGAACAGCTATACAGTTAGGAAGGGAGTTCCATGATTTTGACCCAGTGACAGTGAAGGAATGGTGATATATTTCCAAGTCAGGATGGTGAGTGGCTTGGAGGGGACATTCCAGGTGGTGGTGTTCCCATCTATCTGCTGCCCTTGTCCTTCTAGATGGTAGTGGTCGTGGGTTTGGAAGGTGCTGCCTAACGAGCCTTGGTGAATTCCTGCAGTGCATCTTGTAGATGGTACACACACTGCTGCTACTGTGCATCAGTGGTGGAGGGAGTGAATGTTTGTGGATGTGGTGCCAATCAAGTGGGCTGCTTTGTCCTGGATGGTGTCAAGCTTCTCGAGTGTTGTGGGAACTGCACTCATCCAGGCAAGTGGGCAAACGGAGTGCAGCCAGCTAAATGAGTGAAGACTTGGAGTTTGGTGAGAGGGGAGTTCGGTGAAGGGGGAGAAGGAGTTGTTCGTTTCCAATTTCTATCTTTCTCACTCCATAGAAATTGGCTCTTGCTCTACTACAGGGAAAGGAGCTAGCTGTTTGGTGAGTATCTGGTAAGTGGGTAAGTTCTACTCTCACCTACGGTTTAAAAGAGTACACAAATTGGTGGTAAAGTTAATAAAATATGTAGGAACCCAACATAAATAAGTGATTAATATAATTAAGTAATTATTTAAAACACATTGAGGATGGCAGGACAGGTGATGTGTCGAGGCTGCAGCATGTGGGAGCTCCTGGGTAACACTGTGATCCAGGGAAAACACGTCTGCAGGAAGTGTTTGTGGCTCGAGGAACTTCGGCTCAGAGTCATTGAGCTAGAGGCTGAGTTGCAGACACTGCGACACATCAGGGAGCGGGAAAGTTACCTGGTTGCTTTGTACCAGGACACAGTCACATCTCTTAGCATAGGGTCTCCTGATTTGGTCAGTGGTCAGGGACAGGAGGGTGTGACTGCGAATGGGACAGGTAAGGGGACCCAGAGGGCAGGAGTGTGAGCCCCTGCAATTGTAAAACAGGGGGTTTGGGGTGCTTGCAACCTATGTGGATGAAAGTGAGGTTTGCAAGGTGGATGAGCTGGCTGACCATGGCACTGTGCTACAGGAAGCCATCCAAGTGGGGGGAGTAAAAAGGAATGTAGTGGTGGTAGGGGACAGCATAGTGAGGGGGATTAACACTGTTCTCTGTTGCCTGTCCGGTGCCAGGTTTCAGGACGTCTGCTCAGGACTAGAGAGGAACTTGCAGTGGGAGGGAGAGGATCCAGTGGTCATAGCCCATGTCGGTACCAATGACATAGGCAGGATGAGGAAGGAGGCTCTGCATAGTCAGTGCGATGAGCTAGGCAACAAATTAAGAAGCAGAACTTCAAAGGTAATAATTTCTGGATTATTACGTGAGACACATGCAAATTGGCGTAGGACAAGTCAGATAAGAGAAATGAATGTGTGGCTCAAAGGCTGATGTGGGAGAAATGGGTTCTGGTTCATGGGGCACTGGCACCAGTACTGGGCAAAGTGGGGACTGTATCGTTGGGATGGCCTACACCTGAACCATGCTGGGGCTGGGGCTGGTGTCCTCATGGGCCACCTAACTAGGGAAGTAGAGAGGGTTTTAAACTGAATAGTAGAGGCAAGGGATCAAATTTGGCAAGATGTCATAAACCAAAGAGTAGAGACAAGGCAAGACAGGCAGGTATTAATATGGGAAATAATAAACAGACTGTGACAGGAAGGAACAGAGAAGAAAATCTAAGAGTAAATCAGCATATATGGCTAGATGCTACAAAAATAATAAAAGGACAAAACTAAAGGCTCTGTATCTAAACGCACGTAGCACTCGAAACAAAACAGATGAACTGATAGCACAAATAGAAATTAATAAGTATGATCTGATAGAAATTACAGAGACATGGCTACAGGATGACATAGATTGGGACCTGAATATTGAAGGGTATGTGACATTTAGGAAGGACAGGAAGTTAGGAAAAGGTGGAGGAGTGGCTCTGTTAATTAATGATGGTATTAGCACATTAGAGAGGGATGACCTAAGTTCAGGAAACCAGGATGTAGAAGTGGTTTGGGTTGAAATGAGGAATAATAAAAGCAAGAAGTCACTTGTGGGAGTGGTGTACAGGCCCCTTAACAGTAACTACGCAGTAGGACAGAGTATAAAAGAGATAATGGGAGCTTGTCAGAAAGGTACAGCAATAATCATGGGGGGATTTTAAGCTTCATATAGACTGGAAAAATCAGATGGGCAAAGGTAGCGTAGATAAGGAGATCATAGAATGTTTCTGGGATAGTTTCTCCGAACAGCACATTCTGGAGCCAACCAGAGAGCAGTCTTTACTAGACCTGGTATTGAACAGATAGGACTAATTGGTAACCTCCTGGTGAAGGCACCCATAGGTAGCGGCGATCATAGTACGATAGAATTTTACATTCACTTTGAGGGGGAAATGAGTGCGTCCAGGACTAGTATTTAAAACTTAAATAGGGGCAATTATGAGGGCATGAAAGTGGAGCTAGCTAAAGTGTACTAGCAAATGAGGTTAAGTAATAGGTCAATAGAGATGCTGTGATGGACATTTAAAGGGATATTTCAGAATATACAGATCAGGACATTCCAATGAGAAAGAAAAATTCCATCTGTGGTTAGCTAAAAAAGTTAAAGACAGTATCAGACTTAAAGAAAAAGCATATAACTACGCAAAGATGGGTGGCAGGTGAGAAGATTGGAAAGTATATAAAGAACAGCAAAGAATGACAAAAAGATTAATAAGGAAGGAAAAATCAGAGTACGAGAGAAAGCTAACTAGTAATATAAAGAGGGATAGGAAGAGTTTCTATAGATATTTAAATAAGGAAAGAGTTAACAAAATGAGCGTTCATCCAACAGAGAGAGCACCTGGGGAAGTGGTAATGGAAAATAGGGAGAGGGCGGACAATTAAACAGGTATTTTGCTTCAGAATTCACGATGGGGACACAGGTAACAATCCGAAAATGGTTGTAAATCAGGAAATGGAAGGGAGGAAGGAACTTGGGGGAGGCGATGGCGGAGTGATATTGTCCCTGGGCTAGTAATCCAGAGACCCAGGGACCTGTGTTCCAAATCCTGCCACAGCAGATGGTGGAATTTGAATTCAATAAAAATCTGGAATTAAAAGTCTGATGATGACCATGAAACTATTGTTGTAAAAACCCATCTGGTTCACTAATGTTCTTTAGGGAAAGAAATCTGCTGTCTTTACCTGGTCTGGTCTACACGTGACTCCAGACCCACAGCAAATGCCCTCTGAAATGGCCACTCAGTTGTAACAAACTGCTACAAAGTCACAAAAAAGGAATGAAACCGGACGGACCACCCGGCATCGACCTAGGCATCGGAAACGACAACAGCAAATCCAGCCCTGTCGACCCTGCAAAGTCCTCCTTACTAACATCTGGGGGCTAGTGCCAAAATTGGGAGAGTTGTCTCACAGACTCGTCAAGCAACAGCCTGACATAGTCATCCTCACGGAATCATACCCACCTTACAGATAATGTCCCAGACACCACCATCACCATCCCTGGGTATGTCCTGTCTCACCAGCAAGACAGGCCCAGCAGAGGTGGTGGCACAGTGGTATACAGTCAGGAGGGAGTTGCCCTGGGAGTCCTCAACATCAACTCCGGACCTCATGAATTCTCATGGCATCAGGTCAAACCTCCTGCTGATTACCACGTACCGCCCTCCCTCAGCTGATGAGTCAGTGCTCCTCCATGTTGAACATCACTTGGGGGAAGCACTGAGTGTGGCAAGGGCAAAGAGTGTACTCTTGGTAAAGAGACATAGGTTAAGTGAGTGGGCAAAGACCCAGCAGCTGCAGTATAATGTGGGAAAATGTGAAATCGTACATTTTGGCAGGAAGAATAAAAAGGAAGCTTATTATCTAAATGGTGGGAGATTGCAGAGCTCTGAGATTCAGAGGGATCTGGGTGTCCTAGTGCGTGAATCACAAAAGGTTAATGTCAGGGAGATATAATAATTCTAATAATGTTATTGGAATTTATTGTAAAATAGAGTAATGGTGGGATGTGTCTAAGGGTCTATATGTGTGTGTGTGTGTATGTGTGTGTGTGTGTTGAATTGGATTAGAGGCAAAACAAAAACAGAATTACCTGGAAAAACTCAGCAGGTCTGGTAGCATCGGCGGAGAAGAAAAAAGTTAACGTTTCAAGCCTTCATGGCCCTTCGGCAGAACTGGAGCATAGTTAGAAGAAGGGAGAAATATAAATTGGTTTAAGATGGGTAGGGGGGTGGGGGGGTGGGGGTGATGGAGGAGTGGACCAGGGTGTCCCGGAGGGAACGATCCCTACGAAATGCCGTCAGGGGGGGTGAAGGGAAGATCCGGGACACCCTGGTCCACTCCTCCATCACCCCCTACTCCTCAACCCCCACTTATGGCACCTCCCCATGCCCACGCAGAAGATGCAACACCTGCCCCTTCACTTCCTCTCTCCTCACCGTCCAAGGGCCCAAACACTCCTTTCAAGTGAAGCAGCATTTCACTTGCATTTCCCCTAACTTAGTCTACTGCATTCGTTGCTCCCAATGCGGTCTCCTCTACATTGGAGAGAACAAACGCAAACTGGGCGACCGTTTTGCGGAACACCTGCGGTCTGTCCGCAAGAGAGACCCAAACCTCCCTGTCGCTTGCCATTTTAACACTCCACCCTGTTCTCTTGCCAACATGTCTGTCCTTGGCTTGCTGCATTGTTCCAGTGAAGCCCAACGCAAACTGGAGGAACAGCACCTCATCTTCCGACTAGGCACTTTACAGCCCTCTGGGCTGAATATTGAATTCAACAACTTTAGATCTTAAACTCCCCCTCCCCCCATCCCCACCCCGTTTCTTTCCCCCCCCCCGCTTTTTTTTTCTTCAATAATTTATATAGATTCTTCTTTCCCCACCTATTTCCATTATTTTTAAATCTAAAACTAAAACCTTTAGTCTTTCCACCCCACCCCCACTAGAGCTGTACCTTGAATATCCTGTATTCCATTCTTAATTAGCACTTTTCTCAGACAAATACCACCACCTTCAACACCTCTTTGACCCTTTTGTCTGTGACATCTTTTTGATTATCTGCTCATCTCCACAATCACCACACCCTCAATGTGTCTCTCCCACCACCGCCCCCCCCCCCCCCCCCCACCACCCCCCACCCCCCCCCCCCCCCCCACCCATCTTAAACCAATTTATATTTCTCCCTTCTTCTAACTATGCTTCAGTTCTGCCGAAGGGCCATGGAGGCTCGAAACGTTAACTGATTTCTTCTCCGCCGATGCTGCCAGACCTGCTGAGTTTTTCCAGGTAATTCTGTTTTTGTTTTGGATTTCCAGCATCCGCAGTAGCTTTTAGCTTTTTGTTTTTATCTTTGGATTAGAGGCAATTAGTCTGGGTGCTTTGATGTAAGAAGAGAATTTAGGTTTGAAATATTAATTAGGCAAACATAGGGAAGTTTAGAAACATAGACATCAAGAGGACAGTTGCATTTTTAAATAAGCCAGACTAATTGTTCTCAAAGGGGGAGTGAAATGTGTCACTTAGCCAGGTGAAGCTTAGAAATAGTGTGTTTATTTTTCCCGAAGATTACTAGTAAAACTTAGTGCTATGAAAGATTTTTATTATCAGGAAGATAAAGTCCGAAGACAAAGTGAAACAATGGGTATTTGTATTCAAACGGGAATATGTATAAAGGAGCAAAGGCTATGCGTAAGGCTCGGCATTTTAAGATCTTACAAGTGTGAAAAAGCCTTCAGCATCTATGTCTCAAGCTGCTGTCTTCAAAGGACTGAAGTTAAGAAAACTCACTTTGAACTCGACTTGTTCAGGGTCATGTTTCTTTGCCTGGGTCTTTTAAAATCTATGTGTCTTACTGTTGCCTTAACGAATGTGTAACTGGGAGTTAGATTGATAAGGAGGATCTAGAAGTTATCATAGTATTAATTTGTACATAGAAACATAGAAAATAGGAACAGGAGTAGGCCATTCGGCCCTTCGAGCCTGCTCCGCCATTCATTATGATCATGGCTGATCATCCAACTCAATAGCCTGCTCCTGCTTTCTCCCCATACCTTTTGATCCCTTTCGCCCCAAGAGCTATATCTAACTCCTTCTTGAAAACATACAATGTTTTGGCCTCAACTACTTTCTGTGGTAGCGAATTCCACAGGCACACCAATCTCTGGGTGAAGAAATTTCTCCTCATCTCAGTCCTAAATGGTCCACCCCATATCCTCAGACTGTGACCCCTGGTTCTGGACTCCCCCACCATTGGGAACATCCTTCCTGCATCTACCCTGTCTAGTCCTGTTAGAATTTTATAGGTTTCTATGAGATCCCCCCTCATTCTTCTGAACTCCAGCGAATATGAGCCTAAACAACTCAATCTCTCCTCATATGTCAGTCCCGCCATCCCAGCAATCAGTCTGGTAAACCTTCGCTGCACTCCCTCTATAGCAAGAACATCCTTCCTCAGATAAGGAGACCAAAACTGCACACAATATTCCAGGTGTGGTCTCACCAAGGCCCTGAATAATTGCAGCAGGACATCTCTGCTCCTGTACTCGAATCCTCTCGCTATGAAGGCCAACATACCATTTGCCTTCTTTACCGTCTGCTGCACCTGCATGCTTACCTTCAGCGACTGGTGTACGAGGACACCCAGGTCTCATTGCACATTCCCCTCCCTCAATTTATAGCCTTTCAGATAATAATCTGCCTTCCTGTTTTTGCTACCAAAGTGGATAACCTCATATTTATCCACACTACACTGCATCTGCCATGCATTTGCCCACTCACTCAGCTTGTCCAAATCACACTGAAGCATCTCTGCATCCTCCTCACAGCTCACCCTCCCACCCAGCTTTGTGTCATCTGCAAATTTGGAAATATTACATTTAGTTCCCTCATCTAAATCATTAATATATATTGTGAATAACTGGGGTCCCAGCGCCGATCCCTGCGGTACCCCACTAGTCACTGCCTGCCATTCGGAAAAAGACTCGTTTATTCCTACTCTTTGTTTCCTGTCTGACAACCAGTTTTCTATCCATCTCAATACACTACCCCCAATCCCACGCGCTTTAATTTTACACATCAATCTCTTATGTGGGACTTTGTCAAAAGCCTTCTGAAAGTCCAAATAAGCCACATTCACTGGCTCCCCCTCATCAACTCTACTAGTTACATCCTCGAAAAATTCCAGTAGATTTGTCAAACATGATTTCCCTTTCGTAAACCCATGCTGACTCTGTCCGATTCTGCCACTGTTTTCCAAGTGCTCAGCTATTAAATCTTTTATAATGGACTCTAGAATTTTCCCCACTACCGACGTCAGGCTGACTGGTCTATAATTCCCTGTTTTCTCTCTACCTCCCTTTTTAAATTGTGGGGTTACATTAGCTACCCTCCAATCTGTAGGAACTGTTCCAGAGCCTATAGAATCTCGGAAGATGACCACCAATGCATCCACTATTTCTAGGGCCACTTCCTTAAGTACTCTGGGATGGAGATTATCAGGCCCTGGGGATTTATTGGCCTTCAGTCCCATCAATTTCTCCAACACCATTTCCCTTTTAATACTGATTTCTTTCAGTTCCTCTCTCTCACTAAACCCTGTGTTCCCCAACATTTCTGGTATGTTATTTGTGTCCTCCTTTGTGAAGACAGAAGCAAAGTATGTATTTAGTTGGTCAGCCATTTCTTTGTTCCCCATTATAAATTCCCCTGTTTCAGAATGTTGAGAATGTTGTGGATCTCTGTAAGTAATTAAAATAATTTCTCTTATTAATAAATGTTTGATCTAGTTTTGTAAAACCTTTAAGACTTGGTAGTCTTATTACTACTGAATTCAAGGCACCCATCTCAACATTTATACAAATTGCAAAACAAGTTGTGGCAGTTGTTTCAAGTTTCCCTTTGGGATTTGAACAGCTCAGTATTTACCATCAGCTGCGCTATAAGGGTTAGTCTGCAGCTACAGCAGGTAATTAGGAAAACCAATAAAATGTTATCAGTTATTGTGAGGGGAATTGATTACAAAAGTAGGGAGGTTATGCTTCAGTTGTATAGGGCATTGATGAGACCACATTTGCAGTATTGTGTACAGCACTGGTCTCCTTATTTAAGGAAAGATGTAAATGTGTTAGAAGCAGTTCAGAGAAGGTTTACTAGACTAATAACTGGAATGGGTGGGTTGTCTTATGAGGAAAGACTAGACAGACTACGTTTGTATCCTGGAGTTTAGAAAAGTAAGAGGCAACTTAATTGAAACATGTAAGTTCCTGAGGGGTCTTAACAGGGTGGATGTGGAAAGGATGTCTCCTCTTGTGGGAGAATCTAGAACTAGGGGTCACTGTTTAAAGATAAGTGGTCACTCATTTGAGATAGAGATGAGGAGAAACTTTTTCTCTCAGAGGGTTGAGAGTCTTTGGGAATCTCTTCCTCAAAAAGTGGTGGAAGCAGAGTCGTTGGATATGTTTAAGGCAGATCTAGATAGATTCTTGATTAACAAGGGGGTGAAAGGTTATCGGGGGTAGGAAGGAATGTGGGGTTGAGGTTACAATCAGATCATCCATGACCTTACTCAATGGCAGAGCAGGCTCAAGGGGCCGAGTGACCTACTCCTGCTCCTAATTCATATTTGCGTATGTACTTATGAGTATTCCATCACACTCCTGAGTTAGAACCATAGAACCATAGAAAAGTTACAGCACAGAAGGAGGCCATTTGGCCCATCTTGTCCATGCCAGCTCAAGGACACCCAGGTGCCCTTTCTAATCCCACCTTCCTGCACCCGGCCCATAGCCCTGCAGCTCACAGCACTTAAGGTGCAGATCCAGGTACTTTTTAAAAGAGTTTAGAGTTTCTGCCTCTACCACCAACTTGGGCAGCGAATTCCAGGCACCCACTACCCTCTGTGTAAAAAAGTTCTTCCTCACGTCCCCCTTACACCTTCTGCCACTTATCTTGAATCTATGTCCTCTGGTTCTAGAATTCTCCATCAAGGGAAACAATTTTATCCTGTCCACTCTATCTATTCCCCTCATAATTTTGTACACCTCAATCAAGTCACCTCTCAGCCTTCTTTGTTCTAAGGAAAACAACCCCAACCTATCCAATCTCTTTGTTGTGCCTTGTAGATGGTGGACAGGCTTTGGGGATTCAGGAGGTGAGTTACTCTCTGCAGCATCCCAGCCCCTGACCTGCTCTTGTAGCCACAGTATTTATATGGCTAGTCCAGTTCAGTTTCTGGTCAATGGTAACCCCCCAGGATGTTGATAGTGGGGGATTCAGTGATGGTAATGCCATTGAACATTAAGGGGCGATGGTTGGATTCTCTCTTGTTGGAGATGGTCATTGCCTGGCACTTGTGTGGCATGAATGTTACTTGCCACTTGTCAGCCCAAGCCTGGATATTGTCCAGGTCTTGCTGCATTTGGACATGGACTGCTTCAGTATGTGAGGAGTTGTGAATGGTGCTGAACATTGTGCAATCATCAGCGAACATCCCCACTTCTGACCTTATGATGGAGGGAAGGTCATTGATGAAGCAGCTGAAGATGGTTGGGCTGAGGACACTATCCTGAGGAACTCCTGGGGCAGAATCTTCTGCTCGCCACATGGGGATGGGCCCCGCTCGCCGATGTGTAAAATGGCGCCCGGTGATGTCAGGCATGTGTCCCAACGTCACCGTGTGTCATTCAGATTTTCAGTTCAGTGGGCATGCAGCGGTATCGGACTGTCAAAGACCTATTAAGGTCATTTAAAAACTAATTAAACTAATTAACTGAACTGCCCATCCAACCTTAAGGTTGGTGGGCAGGCAAAGAGCCTAGGCGACCTTTGCATTTACCATGATACCTCATCCACGGGTGGGGTGAGGTTTCATGAAGGTTTTTAAAGTTTAATAAAAATTTATAATAAAATTCGTTGACATGTCCCAGCTCTTGTGACACTCTTTATTAAAATTTTGAAAAATAAAACTGATCTCCCTGAGGCAGCTCAGGGAACACTCAGCACCTCTGGGTGCACGTCCTGCTGGGCGGGTCTTAATTGGCCTGCCCACTTAAAATGGCGGCATGAACACGATCTCAGGAGGCAATTGGGTCCATGCCCACTCCTCCACGGCCCACCCAACAGGCAGAAAATTCTGCCCCTGCAGTGATGTCCTGGAGCTGAGATGATTGATCTCCAACAACCACAACCATCTTCCTTTGTGCTAGGTATGACTCCAACCAGCGGAGAGTTTTCCCCCTGATTCCCATTGACTCCAGTTTTGTTAGGGCTCCTTGATGCCACACTCGGTCAAATGCTGTCTTGATGTCAAGGGCAGTCACTCTCACCTCACCTCGGGAGTTCAGCTCTTTTGTCCATGTTCGAACCAAGGCTGTAATGAGGTCAGGAGCTGAGTTATCCTGGCGGAACCCAAACTGAGTGTCAGTGAGCAGGTTATTTCTAAATGCTGCTTGATAGCACTGTTGGTGACCCCTTCAGTCACTTTACTGACGGTCGAGAGTAGACTGATGGGGAGGTAATTGACCGGCTTGGATTTGTCCTGCTTTTTATGTACAGGACATACCTGGACAATTTTCCACATAGCCGGGTAGATGCCAGTGTTGTAGCTGCACTGGAACAGCTTGGCTAGGAGTGCGGCAAGTTCTGGAGCACAGGTCTTCAGTACTATTGCCGGAATATTGTCAGGGCCCATAGTCTTTGCAGTATCCAGTGCCTTCAGCCGTTTCTTGATATCACGTGGAGTGAATCGAATTGGCTGAAGACTGGCATCTGTGATGCTGGGGACCTCTGGAGGAGGCTGAGATGGATCATCCACTCGGCACTTCTGGCTGAAGATTGTAGCAAATGTTTCAGCCTTATCTTCTGCACTGATGTGCTGGGCTCCCCCATCATTGAGGATGGGGATATTTGTGGAGCCTCCTCCTCCAGTGAGTTGTTTAATTGTCCACCACCATTCACGACTGGATGTGGCAGGACTGCAGAGCTTAGATCTGATCCATTGGTTGCAGAATCTCTTAGCTCTGTCCATCACTTGCTGCTTATGCTGTTTGTTTTGCAAGTAGTCCTGTGTTATAGCTTCACCAGGTTGACACCTCATTTTTAGGTGTGCCTGGTGCTGCTCCTGGCATGTCCTCCTGCACTCTTCATTGAACCAGGGTTGATCCCCTGGCTTGACAGTAATGGTAGAGTGGGGGATATGCTGGACCATGAGGTTACAGATTGTGCTCGAGTACAATTCTGCTGCTACTGATGGCCCACAGCACCTCATGGATGCCCAGTCTTGAGTTGCTAGATCTGTTCGAAATCTATCCCATTTAGCACGGTGGTAGTGCCACATAACACGATGGAGGGTATCCTCAATGTGAAGGCGGTATTTCGTCTCCACAAGGGCTATGCCGTGGTCTTCAGGTTGGTGAGGATGAGGTCAAGTATGTTTTTCCCTCTTGTTGGTTCCCTCACCACCTGCCGCAGACCCAGTCTAGCAGCTATGTCCTTTAGGACTCAGCCAGCTCAGTCAGTAGTGGTGCTACTGAGCCGCTCTTGGTGATGGACATTGAAGTTCCCCACCCAGAGTACATTCTGTGCCCTCGCCACCCTCAGTGCTTCCTCCAAGTGGTATTCAACATGGAGAAGCACTGATTCATCAGCTGAGTGGGGGCGGTGGGGCGAGGTGGGGGGGTGGTATGTGGTAATCAGCAGAAGGTTACATACAAACATACGAACGAGGAGCAGGAGTAGGCCATTCAGCCCCTCAAGCCTGCTCCGCCATTTAATAAGATCATGGCTGGTCTGAAAGTAACCTGAAATCTGCATCCCACCTACCGCCGATAATCTATCACCCCCTTGCTTACCAAGAATCTCTCCACCTCTGTCTTAAAAATACCAGGCCTTCAATCCCTTCATCCAAGTCATTTATATAAATTGTAAACAGTTGAGGTCCCAGCACTGATCCCTGTGGCACACCATCATTACATGTTGCCAACCAGAAAAAGACCTATTTATGCCAACTCTGTTTCCTGTTCACCAGCCAACCTTCTATCCGTGCCAATATGTTACTCCCTTTACCATGAATTTTTATTTTCCGCTATTTCCTACTTCTACTCTCGCTCATCATTAGTTTCCTTGCTCATGTTTGACCTGATGCCACAAGACTTCATGGGGTCGGGAGTCGATGTTGAGGACTCCCTCCTGACTGTATACCACTGTGCCGCCACCTCTGCTGGGTCTGTCCTGCCGGTGGGACAGGACATACCCAGGGATGGTGATGGTGGTGTCTGGGACATTATCTGTAAGGTATGATTCTGTAAGGATGACTATGTCAGGCTGTTGCTTGACTAGTCTGTGAGACAGTTCTCCCAATTTTGGCACTAGCCCCCAGATGTTAGTAAGGAGGATTTTGCAGGGTTGACAGGACTGAGTTTGCCGTTGTCGTTTCCGGTGCCTCGGTCGATGCCGGGTGGTCCGTCCAGTTTCATTCCTTCTTTGTGTCTTTTTAGTGGTTTGTTACAACTGAGTGGCTTGTTGGCCTATTTCAGAGGGTATGTAAGAGTCAACCACACTATCAGGCTAGAAGCTGAACTGAATGGTCCAGTCCACAACTTGGCTTCAAAAGCAGGACAGAGGCTGGATATTCTGAGACAAGTGACTCATCCCATAAACCTCAAAGACTGTGAAACTCTTACCTCCAAGGAGTGCTGAACAACAACATCATCTCCAAGGCAGACACGTGTCACTTGGTCACATATCATCATTCCTTCATTTACACTGGGTCACTGAGTCCTGGAGTTCCCAACTACCACATGGGAGCACCAGGGCAACTCAGGATGAGCAATAAATGCTGCCTATTCAGTGATGCCCACATCACAAGAATGAATTTTAAAAAGCAGGACTTGTTCAGCAGCTTTGCCTGAATGTTTCTGAGCTTACCTGTCAAATTCAGTACTCTCTGCTTTTGTAGGCGGTGTAATTGAATTCTGTGTTGGAGGTAAATTGGTTTCAGCATTCTCCAGCTCATCTTCGGAATCTCTTGTATCCAGCAAAGATTTCTTCTCCTCGTTCTCTTCCACCTTCCCTTCTTTTTTCTTTTTTGTGACAATTTCTACCAATTTGCCGTAGTTACCTTAAAAATATTTTTTAAATGATCATTTTGACTTCTTGCTGTGGACAATGGTCAGCCCTCCCGGGTGGGGGTTTACAGGGCAGTGTAACAATGCTTTAACACTTATCCTACAGATAAACTCCCACTGCCTTTTCCCAATTGTGCAACTAAATCTTTCAGTCACTGAGCAGATTGTTTGCAACAGTGGGCGGGGTTTAGAGGGCCCACCCGCCCCCCCAACCCCCCCCCCCCCACCCCCCCAACCCCAACCCCCCCACCGGGATCATCCACTCCGGCCCCCGCCCCACCAAACCCCAACCCCCCCCACCGGGATCATCCACTCCGGCCAAAAGCCGATGGATTTTTGGTGAGCCGCCTGATCTCCCGCGGTGGGTCCCACCAACTCGGGACCTGAAAATCCAGCCGGTCATAGTTTCATTTGTCAGTTTACAGGTTTGAAGGGTCAGATTTGGGCGTCTGGGATTCACTGCCTGAATCGGTGTTTGAGGCTGAAACGCTCAACTCATTTAAAAGCTTCCTGGATCTGTACCCGAAGCTCTGTAACCTGCCAGGCTACAGACCAGGCGCTGGGAAGTGGGATTAAAATGAGCGGCTAGTTTCTTTTTTCTCTTTTTGGCCGGCGCAGACATGATGGGCTGAATGGCCTTTTTCTGCGCCATAACTTTTCTCTGGCTGTATGTTGCTCTAGCACAGGGCAGATCGTTCTATACCTGTCAGGATCAATGGGCAGCATCACTTGTCAGTGTCCCTGCATCATGTACAAGTGACCTGAACTCAGGTGTTGCTGGAGGGGCCGTGGGAGAGCGAACTCCCAAGGGGGACATGCCATGGGTGGGGGTGGGGGCCGAGCAATATTTAAAGGAGGTTGTTGATGAAGGCACCCTTCCCCCACTCTTCTGGCCCAAGGCCAGAGCAGGGTCACTTTCCAGGCTTCCCTCCCTGCCCCTGCCTGAAACTTGAGGCTGGATGGGAAATGGCCCTGCAGTGATCATTAATTAGTCACAGGGGCCTCAACTGGGGCAAGGGCAGGTGGGTCAGTCTAGGCCTCGCCCATCCCACCCTAAGGCTGTGGAGAGGTCGGGGTGGGCAGGAAGCTGGTGGGATGGTCATCCGAGGAATTTTATGGGCCCTACCTTGCCTGTAATTCTGCCGGCAGGGAATGTAAAATCCTGCCCATTGAAAGATTACAGCACAAACGGAAGCCATTTGGCTGGGCACGTCTGCTAGCTGAACAGGAGCGATCCAGGTTATGGCACCATAAGTGCATGTCCATGGATTTTTTAAATATGATGAGGGTTTCTGCCTCTACCACCCGTTCAGGCAGTGGGTGCCAGACCCTCACCACCCTCTGGGCATAAAGATTTCTCCTCAACTCCTCTCTACTTCCTTCTACCAATTACTTTAAATCTACGTCCTCCCCCACAACCCCCGGTTATTGAAATATGTCCATCCTATTCACTATGTGGTAGAGGTCGTGGGTTTGGAAGGTGCTGTCAAAGGAGCCTTGGGAAGTTGCTACAGTGCATCTTGTAGATGGTACACACTGCTGCTACTGTGCGTCGGTGATGAAACTAACACTGAGCAACCATCAGCGAACATCCCCACTTCTGACCTTATGATGGAAGGAAGGTCATTGATGAAGCAGCTGAAGATGGTTGGGCTGAGGACACTGCCATGAGGAACTCTGCAGTGATGTTCTGGAGCTGAGATGACTGACCTCCAACAACCACAACCATCTTCCTTTGTACTAGGTATGACTCCAACCAGTGGAGAGTTTTCTCCCTGATTCCCACTGACTCCAGTTTTGCTAGGGCTCCTTAATGGCACGTTCGGTCAAATGCTGCCTTGATGTCAAGGGCAGTCACTCTCACCTCACCTCGGGAGTTCAGCTCTTTTGTCCATGTTTGAACCAAGGCTGTAATAGGATCTGGAGCCCAAACAGAGCATTGGGGAGCGGGTCATTGCTGAGTAAGTGCCACTTGATAGCCGTTGATCATTGATTCCATCACTTTGCTGATGAGTGAGAGTAGAACGATGGAGCGATAATTGGCCATGATGGATATCTCATACTTCTTGTGGGCTCGGGGTGTTGGGGGGAGGCCCATGGGGGTTTCGGTCTGGGTATTTACAATAGTCACTCAGAAGTTAGAAGAGGTTTTAATTCTTTCAACTTTTTCTGGGTAACGATTGGCATAACTCTGGTGGAACCATCTGCAGTCTGCGTTTTAAATCGCATTTTCAGATGGTTCCCAGCACAGCACAACTGCCCAGACGAAGTATGCACTTCTGGGCAATTGTTGTGCATATGCTTACCTCTTCCGAGAGGGTTCCCCAGCGCATCTTTGGGGTATCCCCAACCCAATGCTGACGAGCTCGGAGGTTCGGCCCATTACTGTGTTGTATCTCTGTAAACAGATGATGAAAGATTTGGCCAAAACCCTGGCTCTTCATAAATGTCACAGCGGCACTTTCACCCACAATATCAACAAAGGCAAGTTCTTACCTATGGACACTTCGAAAGTCAGAGGGCGTGACCCTATGGAAGGGTCAACCATGGTTGCCTCAAAAAATGCAGCAAACAGCAGGAATTCCTTTTTCACACCTGCAATAAACTGATCAAAGAAAGACTTTGAATTTTGGTGCTTTCATTACTTACATCCTGATATCTGATTGCTGAAACTTTTCAGCTGCTAGTTTGTCCTTTGTCTGCTCCACCCAGCTCAGTGATAATACCACACGATAGGGTGGTCACTTCTGCCAATGCTATCATCGCCAGGTAAATCAGTGAGGATGGAGTCAAGTAGAATTACTTTCCCATGATGAAAGGGCTAGTCTGGCAGTAGTGTCCCACAGGACATTGACTCAGTCAATCCTGGTGCCACCAAGTCATCTTTGGTGATTGGTATTGAACTTTGAACCCAGAGAACATTTAGTCTTAATACGCTCCATCCCAGCTCAAATTCACTTTTGAAATGGAGCAGTCTAACAATGTTAGATTGTGCCAATGTGCCTCAATGTGCCAGCTGAGAAATTCGCCAATGGATTCTACACTACTGTCTCCCACAGGCCCACCTTCATCAGTCAAAACACAAGTTGGGGTTTGTATAGCTCCATGCACTATAGGATTGGCCCTATCAGCAATCTTTTAAATAGGACAATAGCCATTTTCTCACCTTGCAAGCTTGAAGCAGAAATAGAGCACCTCAAAACTACCCTGCGGAACAATGACTATCCTCATCAGATCCTTGCTCACTGTGTATCGTGCAAACTCACAAATGGGCCAAAGGCTGCCATGTTGGGACCTGGAAAGTGCCTGGTCTGTTTCAAATTACCCTGGAAAGGCAAAATATCTCAAAAATTTGAACAACGGGTTAAGCAATCTGTCTTACACTGCCACATTGCAATGGCTGTGTGAGTGGTGTTTTCCACTAACAGGATGCTTCCAAAAGTCTTAAAAGACATTCTAGCTACTGCACAACTGAGCAATGTTGTGTATGAATTTCAGTGCTGATGAAATGCCGAGTACATAGGTTATACATCCCACAGATTATCTGATCGAACCAAACAGCACATTCCTTTGGTTGTTCATAATAGATCAACCCGCGCTTGCAAAACCCAAAACAAAACATCTACTGTTAGATGTGATTCTGTGATTGGGCAGCACTTGCTGAACAATCCTGACTGCGCTAATAGGCTACACTAACAACCAATTTAAGATAATCAGTCGAGCTGGTAACATGGATCATTTACACTTGCCAGAAGTGACATACATTCATATATAGGGGTCTATGCTCTGCAAACAAAAGGAATATGTTCAAGCCTTGTACCTTTTTTGAATTACCCTATTTCTGTGCCAGGGAGATGAGAGTGACTGCCCTCGACATCAAGGCAGCATTTGACTGAGTGTGGCATCAAGGACCCCTAGCAAAATTGAAGACAGTGGGAATCAGGGGAAACTCTCCACTGATTGGAGTCATACCTAACACAAAAGTTGTTGGAGGTTGGTCACAGTCTCAGGACATCACTGAAGCAGTTTCTCATGACAGTGTCCAAGACCCAACCATCTTCAGTTGCTTCATCAATGACCTTCCCTCCAACATGTTCACTGATGATTGCGCAATGTTTGATACAATTCACAACTCCTCAGATACTGAAGCAGTCTGTGTCCATATGCAGCAAGACCTGGACTATATCCAGGCTTGGGCTAATAAGCGACAAGTAACATTTGCACCACACAAGGGTCAGGCAATGACCACCTCCAACAAGGGAAAGTCCAACTATTGTATGATGTTGTATGTGCCTGCATGCCATTTAATGTAAAGATGCTCGGCAGAGCAAAGGTTAACATGGGACTGGAGAATAGCACCTCTCACATATAGAGTCACATGGTAACAATCTAGAGAGGACAGCAGCACCATGCACAACACTAGCTGGGTTCTGTAAATAATTAAAGATTAACAATAAAGGTTTCATGCTTAAAATGCCACCTTTCATTACAAAGGAATGCAGGGACATACAACACCAACCATCTCGCCTTGACATTCAATGTCATTACCATCGTTGGATCGCCCACTATCAACTTCCTGGGGGGTACCATTGGCCAGAAACTGAGCTGGACTAGCCACATAATTACTACATCTACAGGTCAGAGGCTGAGGATCCTGAGGTGAGGAACTCACCTCCTGACTCCCCAAAGCCTGTCCACCATCTACAAGGCACAAGTCAGGAGTGTGATGGAATACTCCCCACTTGCCTGGATGAGTGCAACTCCCACAACACTCAAGAGGCTTGACACCACCTAGGACAAAGCAGCCCACTTGATCAACACTTCATCCACTAACTTAAACACTCGCTCCCTCCAACACTGTTGCACAGTGGCAACAGTGTGTACCACCTACAAGATGCACTGCATAAACTCACCAAGGCTCCTTCAACAGCACATTCGAAGCCTGTGACCTCTACCACCTAGATAGGAACACCAGCAAGTTCCCCTCCAAGACACACACCACCCTGACTTGGAAACATATCGCCGTTCTTTCACTGTTCCTGGGTCAAAATCCTGGAACTCCTTCCCTAACAGCACTGTGGGTGTACCTACACCACATGCACTATAGCAGTTTCAGAAGGCAGCTCACCATTCCTTTCTCAAGGGCAATAAGGTGAGGATGATACCAATCGACTGAAACAAGGTATAGATAGGCTAACAGAATGGGCAGACAAGTAGCAGATGGAAATTAATACAAAGAAGTGAAGTTGAGAGCAGAGCCAGAGAGTTAAAAAAGCACGAGAAGGGGCGAGACTGAGAGTGGAGTTGCAGTGTTAAAATTGCGTGCGAAAGGGCGAAACTGAGATAAACACAGTAAATTGTAGTATGTATAGGAATTATTCTAAATTAAAGTAATAATTAAAATAAATTAGTAAATACTTTAGTAAACGCTTTATATAAAGTTTAAAGTATGTCAGTGCAACTCGACCATGTGGAATGTGCATCTTGCGGGATGTGGGAAGTCGTGCAGGCACAAAATGCTCTTGATGGTTATGTCTGCAGGAAGTGTTCAGCTGCAGAAACTTGAGCTCGAGTTGCGGAGCTTGAGCAGTGGCTGAAGTTACTGTGGTGCGGCCGCAAGGCTGAGGATTACGTGGATAACATGTTTAGAGAGGTGGTCACACCGCAGCTAAGAAGTACACAGGCAGGGAATGGGTGATCACCAGAGTATCTAAGAGAAACAGGCAGGTAGTGCAGGAATCTCCTGAATCTCTCCTCGCTCTCTAACCGTTTTTCCATTTTGGATACTGGTGAGTGAGATGGTTCCTCAGAGGGACTGTAGCAAGAGCCAAGTCTGTGGCACCACGAGTGTCTCAGCCGCACAGGAAGAGTGGAAGTGCTATAGTAGTCGGGGATTCCATAGTTAAGGGAGCAGACAGGCGCTCTGGGGCCGGAGACAGGAACCCAGGGTGGTATGTTGCCTCCCTGGTGCCAGGGTCAAGGATCTCTCAGAGTGGCTGCAGGACGCTGGGGGAGGGTGAACAGCCAGAGGTCGTGGTCCACATTGGGACCAATGACATAGGCAGGAAAAGGGATGAGTTCCTGAAAGCAGATTTTAGGGAATTAGGAAGTGAATTAAAAAGCAGGACCTCAAGAGCAGTATCTCAGGATTACTCCCAATGCCATTTGCTAGTGAGCATAAGAATGGGAAGGCTGAGCAGTTCAACATGTGGCTGAAGAAATGGAGTAGGAGGGAAGGCTTTAGATTTCTGAGGCATTGGGATCGGTTTTGGTGCGAGTGGGACCTGCACAAGAAGGATGGGTTATACCTTAACACTAATGTCCTCACGGGGAGGTTTGCTAGTGCTGTTGGGAAGGATTTAAACTAGATTGGCAGGGGGATGGGAACCTGAGGAGAAATTCAGAGAGGGGAGGGGAAAAACTGGCAGAGGGAAGTAGTGAAGTATCAACTGATAATTGGGATATATGAGAGTAGTATCAAGGTAGGCAATATTTGGAGAGTTTGATAGAATTAGAATAGGCAACAGTAAGTCATTAGATGGAGTCAGAATAAGCGGGAAAGTAAAAAAGCCTAAATCAGGGCTAATGTGCATGTATGTGAATGCACAGAGTGTGCTTAATAAGATTGATAAACTACAGGCATGGGTTGACAAATGAAATTATGATTTTATTGCGATAACAGAGATCTGCGTCAAAGAAGGGCAGGACTGGGTGTTAAATACTCCTGGGTGAAAGGTGTTTAGGAGAGACAGGAGAGGAAGAAATGCGGGAGAGTGGAAATATTGATTACAGATGGCATCACAGTAATGGAGAGGGAGGATGTTCCAGAGATGGTCAAGGATGGAATATCTCCGGCTAGAGGTAAGGAATGGGAAAGATGCAATAACATTGATTGGTGTAGCATATAGACCACGAACTAGTGGAGGGGATGTGGAGAAACATATCTGCAAAAATATTAGGGAGAATATATATACATTTAACTATATATAATATAGTTATTCAACTATAGACTGGGATGGGAATAGTACCAAAGGACAAGAGGGGCGAGAGTTCCTGGAATGTGTTCAGGATAATTTTCTGCAGCAGTATGTTTCCAGTCCAATGAGAGGAAATGTACTTTTGGACCTGGTTCTGGGTATGAGTTGGCCCAAGTGGATCAAATATCAGTGGGAGAGCCTCGAGGGGACAGTGACCATTGTATCGTAAGGTTTCGGTTGGCCATGGAGAAGGACAGAGAACAATCCAGAACAGGGATAATTAATTGGGGGAAAGCCAACTTCGATGGGATGGGAATGCATCTGAGTCGTGTGAGTTGGAATCAAATGTTGGCAGAAAAACAGTGGCTGAATAATGGGCCACCTTCAAAGAAAAAGTATTGCAGGTGGTAAAAGAAAGAGTAGGGCTGATTAGAGACAAAAAAAGAGACTTGCATGTGGAGGCTGGAGAAATAGCGGAGGTGTTGAACGAGTACTTTGCATTTGTCTTTACAAAGGAAGATGATGCTACCCAGGCTGAGGCGAGAGAGGAGGTAACTGGTACACTAGAAGAATTTACAATAGAGAGTAAGGTGGTGTTGGAAAGGCTATCTTTAATTAAAATAGATAAGTTACCAGGACCAGATGAGATGCATCCAAGGGTACTGAGAGATGTGAGTGTGGAAATTGCAGAGGCACTAGTGATAATCTTCCTGTCTTCCTTTGACACAGGGGAGGTGCCAGACGATGAGAGAATTGCGAATGTTACACCCTCGTTCAAAAAAGGGTAGGATAAAGTCAGCAACTACAGACCAGTCAGTTTGACTTCAGTGGTAGGGAAACTTCTGGAAACTATAGTAGGGCCAGAATATAATGCTCATCAGGCGGGAGCACGCCTGACCCGACTGAGTGTAAAATGACACGCGGTGACCTCGGGCAAGCGTCCTGACATCATCGCGCACTCGCGTGATATTTTAGTTGGCGGGCACGCATGGGAGTTGGCAGCACGCCCGCCGACAATTAAAAGGCCTAGTAAGGCCATTAAAGATTTAATGAAATGTTATTTTTTCGGGCCAAGTGGCCTTTGCATTTTTTAGGAAACCTCATCCATGGGCGGGAGGAGGTTTCCAACAGCAAATAAAAATGAAATAAAAATGTGAACATTTCATTAAGAACATGTCCCTGCTCATGTGTCAGAGTCACATGAGGCAACATGTTTTTTAGCACCTCAAAATCCTTTATTTTTTATTTTGCAAACTCTTCATCTCCCTGAGACAGCTCTGTGCCTCAGGGAGCTTTTCCAGCACATACCCACGCACATGCACAAAGTTCACACTCGCTCTCCTCCCCCCCACACACAGGCAGCGCTGTGCTCTGCCATGTGCATTTCACGCTAGGCGGGCCTTAATCACGGTCCAAACCCCATCGCGGGGGGGGGGGTCAACTTCCCAAATGCTCCCATCCAACCAGGGAAAAATCCTCGCCTAGGGGATAAAATCAACAAACACTTAAACAAGTGCAGCATAACTAGAAATCCAGCATGGATTCATTAAGGGAAAGTCATGTTTAACTAACTTGCTGGAGTTTTTTGAGGAGGTAACAGAGAAGGTTAATAAGGGAAACGCTACTGATGTGGTATATATGAAATTTCAAAAGGCATTTGATACAGTGCCACACAACAGACTTGTGAGCAAAATTCTAGCTCATGGAATAAAAGGGAAAGTAGGCACTTGGGTAAGAAATTGGCTGAGTGACAGGAAACAGAGAGTAGTGATAAATGGTTGTTTTTCAGATTGGATGAAGGTTTGTAGTGGAGTTCCTCAGGAGTCAGTGTTGGGATCGTTGTTCTTTCTGATATATATTAATGACCTAGACTGCGGTGTGCAGGGCATGATTTCAAAATTTGTAGATGGTACAAAGATTGGAAATGTTGTCAACTGTGATGAGGATAGTCTTGAACTTCAAAAAGGACATAGACATGTTGGTGGATTGGACAGACAAGTGGCAGATAAAGTTCAATGCAGAGAAGTGTGAGGTGATTCATTTTGGCAGGAGAAATATGGTGAGACAGTATAAAATAAAGGGAGAGCCTCTAAAGGAGGTGCAGGAACAGAGAGACCTCGGTGTATGCTTCCATGGGTCATTGAAGATGGCAGGGCATGTTGAGAGAGCAGTTAATAAAGCATATAGTATCTTAGGCTTTATAAGAGAGTAGTTAGGCCTCATCTGGAGAACTGTGTCCAGTTCTGGGCGTCATACTTGAGGAAGGATGAGAAGGCTTTGGTGAGAGTACAGATGAGATTCACAAGAATGATTCCAGGGCTAATGAACTGTAGCTATGAGAATAGATTGGAGAGATTGGGACTGTTTTCCTTGGAGAAAAGAAGGCTGAGAGGAATCTTGATCGAGGTATTCAAGATCCTGAGGGGTATGGACAGGGTAAATAGTGAGAAACTGTTCCCACTCAGGAGAACATCAGGGCAGATTCAAAATAATTGGCAAAAGGAGTAAATGTGATGTGAGGAAAATTCTTTCACCCCGAGGGTGGTTGGAGTCTGGAACACCCTGAAAGGGTAGTGGAGTTGGGTGCGATGGGGTGAAAATGGAGTTTTTTGATATATTTGTGTATGGGATGTGTGCGTGGCAGGATAGCTCAGCATTTATTGCCCATCCCTAGTTGCCCTTGAGAAAGTGGTGGTGAGCTGCCTTCTTGAACCGCTGCAGTCCATGTGGTGTAGATACACCCACAGTGCTGTTAGGAAGGGAGTTCCAGGATTTTGACCCAGCGACAGTGAAGGGAAGGAGATATCATTCCATGTGAGGATGGTGTGTGGCTTGGAGAGGAGCTTCCAGGTGGTGGTGTTCCCATGTGTCTGCTGCCCTTATCCTTCTAAGGGATAGAGGTTTGGAAGGTGCGGTTGAAGTGACCACAGAGACAGTTCGGAGGCTGTCTGGTGCCAAGGCGGGCTGGGCAAAACACCAATTCCAGTGCTCCAGCACTTTGCCAAAGATATGAAAAAATAAAACAAAAATCTGCCCTATCCATGCCAACCTATGCCCCTCTCCTCACCCTTCATGGTCCCTCATATCCTCCATGCCAACCCATGCCCCTCTACCCACTCTCTTTGGCCCCTCATAACCTTTATGCCAATCTAAGACCCTCTAACCGACCCCATGGCCCCTTATACCCTCCGTGTCAATCAAAGGCCCTCCACCCACTCCCCCCCCCACATTGTGGCTCTTGATAGTCCCTATGCCAACTTAGTTTCAACTCATGGCAACAAATGCCCCCTAACCACCCCCCCTTTTCCTAACATCTACCATGCCAACTCACCCAGTATCCACCATGGACAGACGTCGTGATCCATGCTAAGATTATACAAAGTTCTTAAGTGTCTATTGATCAATTCACTATCTCATTGATAAAAACCCATTCACTACATTTAACTTCCTTTAATTCCTTAAAAAAACAAGTTTGAGAATTTACCTTCCCATTTCAAAGAGTTTATGACCACTGGCACTGTCAATCAAACTGTGAATTGACAGGCACCCCATTGTGTTAATGAAAAGTTGTGAATTCAATCATGCAGCACTAATCCTGTAATGATAACCCTCAGACCTATGTCAACAGAGTGAAATAGCAAGCACTGCTTTTTAAGACTGCAAACAGTTTTTCAAATATTTAAAGGGCAGGAGATATAAATGCTTTAACAGCTTAATATTTCTCTTGACAGTTCCAATGAGTTTTTGCACACATTCATGTCTACTTTCAAGAATCCCAGAGGGCACTTGACTTCTCCCAAAGGGCACCTTACGACTCCCAAAGGGCACCTAACCTCTCCCAAAGTACTCAGTAAGTTTAGACCTTCTCCTACCAGGTCTGAAATGCACAAGTTGTGTTTTGGACATCCTGCTAGTGAAAATCAGATCAGATCTGACTGAGGCAGCTGCAATTTAACACATGCAGCTGCTTCTGTGAAACACAGATGTGCAAATTAGAAGTGAGGTTGTTCTCCTTGGAGCAAAGGGGATTGAGGGAGATTTGATAGAGGTGGACAAGGTGGTGACGGGTTTGGATAAGGTAGAAAAGAAAAGCTGTCTCCATTGGCTGATTGTACAAGGAAAGGGAATGGAAATTGAAGGTTTTGGATAAAGATGCAGGGGGAACGTGAGGAAGAATGTTTTTACACAGCGAGCGGAATTAATCTGGAACTCGCTGCCTATGAGGGTGATGAAATAGGAAATTGGATGAGCACTTGAGGGAAATAAACTTGCAGGGTTACAGGGATAGAGCAGGGGAATAGGATAGGCTGGATTGCTCTACAGAGAGCCAGCATGGACTCGATGGGCCGAATGCCCTCCTTTTGTGCCGTCATGGCTCTAAGTGATGTTCACTATGGTGGATTACCTCGATGAAGAGGTGTACAGGAGGTGATCATCAGCTGGAGGTTTCACTGGCGTGTCTGTACGAAGCCATGAGACTTTATGAAGTCAAGGTTAAAGACTCCCAGAATAACTCTGACTCCCACTCTGCTCTATATCACCATGTTCCCCCATGTCTGGTTGGACAAGACAATGATGATGGAGGTTGGTAAAAGTGAGACTGTGAATAGTAATATGCCTGGCTGGCTGCTTGACTGATCTGTGTGAAAGTTGGGTTGAGGCTGCCTAAGTCACCATGTCTGGTCATTACAGTGATGTTCACTCACTTTGCTTCAGCAATTATTGACATTTGCCTGGTTTAGTCAGCCACAGTGAACATTCAGACATTAGCCCTGAGTGGGTGGTGGGAAGGCACAGGTTTCTTCCCGGGAAGGATATTAATGAATCAGTTAGCTTTTTGTGATAGTCAGGAAGCTGCAATGTCAGGCTCTGGTGAAAGGCCGAAAATGCTTAATTGAATTTAATTACATAACCTGTTCTCATGATTTGAACTCATGACCTCCTCAGAGGGTCAGCAATGTCGATAGGGCTGGAAGGGATCATGAAGGAATAATGAAAGTCTAGTAATTGCATAAGCCCAAGTAAGTCCCAATAAAACAGGTCAAAGGCAAAGACAGGGAAAGTTTAATTGGCCCCAGGGTGAACCTGTCAGCTGTGCACTAACACGTACCAAATTCTTTGGGTTTGCCAAAATAAAGTTTGAAAATATGATTCTGAACTGGGCAGGCCCATTAACAAGTTCCTTGTGGAGCATAATGGACTGTGTACTGGCATTGAGCAGGTTCCCTGTTTGTTCCCTTTCCTGGCCCTTTGGGAATTATAAACTGTCCCAGAGGCAGTCCCAAAAAACCCCCATCTTAAACCAGCTTATATTTCACCCCTCTCCTAACTTTACTCAATTCTGTTGAAGGGTTATGTGGACTCGAAACGTCAACTCTTTTCTTCTCTGCCGATGCTGCCAGACCTGCTGAGTTTTTCCAGGTAATTCTGTTTTTGTTTTGGATTTTTGCTGAGTCGGGATGACTCGGGAGCCCTTTAAAAATGGTGGGTGGGTCCCGAGTCCAGGAGTCCTGATCCCATTCCCAGGGTTTATGATTTTCAGGAGTGCTTTTTAAATGTGTGTGTTAGTTTGGTTTACCTCACCCTGCACCCCCGACCTGGCCGGCTCCATTACAGGAACAGCGATTTTCATGGAGTTGTGGTTCACAGCACCACAAAGGCACCATGAACAATAGTCTGCATGAGGAGACATTTTGAAAGGTAAGTTCAAAGGTCATCTACATGCCAAGGTATGCCTCCCACCCACCCCCATGGCCCGTCATGCCTCTATGCCAAGGTATGCCCACAAGGCATGAGGCTTGGCTGAGAGCCCTGAAATCTATTGGCCTATTGAAACACCTGAGTCACAGATAAACACTGATTGATTGGCAGCACTGGCTCTCCGATCTATGCTGTCAATTGCAGCCCGCACTCCCCCCCACCCCCGGCAGGTACTTTCTCCCGAGGCCTGCAGGCCGAGGCTAGAATTTTCCAAACTCCCGGTCTCTACTTCGAGAATAAAAATCCAGCCCAGACTGAGATTTTCAAATCCTGGCTGCGCTGGGTCCTGACCACACAGACACAGATATGTAGGCAAATTTCAGAGAAGTGTAAAAATAATAGGGTAGTAATAGTGGGGGATTTCAACTTCCCCAACATTAACTGGGTTAGTCATAGTGTGATAGGTTTAGAGGGAGCGGAATTCTTAAAATGCATCCAGGAGAGCTTTTTAAGCCAATACGTAGAAGGTCCGACAAGAGAGGGGGCGGTCCTGGACTTAATTTTAGGGAATGAAGCCGGGCAAGTGGTAGAGGTATCAGTGGGGGAGCATTTTGCAGATAGTGATCATAACTCCGTTAGTTTCAAGGTTGTTATGGAAAAAGACAAGGATGGGCCAGAAATCAGAGTTCTAAATTGGGGGAAGGCCAATTTTAATAAGATCAGATATGATTTGGCCAGAGTGGACTGGAAGCAGCTACTTTTAGGTAAATCTGTGTCAGAGCAGTGGGACTCATTCAAGAAGGAAATAGGGAGAGTACAGGGCCAACATATTCCAGTAAAGATAAAGGGTGGGACCAACAAATCCAGAGAACCCTGGATATCGAGGGACATACAGGTTTGGATAAATAGAAAAAGGGAGGCTTATGGCAGATACTGAGGGCTCAAAACATCGGAAGCCCTAGAGAAGTATAGAATGTGTAGAGGGGATCTTATAAAGGAAATTAAGGGAGCAAAAAGGGGGCATGAAAAAACATTGGCAGGTAAAATAAAGGAAGATCCAAAGTTATGTTACAGGTACATTAAGAGTAAGAGGATAACTAGAAAAGAGTAGCTACGAGGAGAGATTGGATAGGTTGGGGTTATTTTCCTTAGAACAAAGAAGGCTGAGAGGTGACTTGATTGAGGTGTACAAAATTATGAGGGGAATAGATAGAGTGGTCAGGATAAAATTGTTTCCCTTGGTGGAGAATTCTAGAACCAGGGGACATAGATTCAAGATAAGTGGCAGAAGGTGTAGGGGGCACATGAGGAAGAACTTTTTTACGCAGAGGGTAGTGGGTGTCTGGAATTCGCTGCCCAAGTTGGTGGTAGAGGCAGAAACTCTAAACTCTTTTAAGATGTACCTGGATCTGCACCTTAAGTGCTGTAAGCTGCAGGGCTATGGGCCGGGTGCAGGAACGTGGGATTAGAAAGGGCACCTGGGTGTCCTCGGGCTGGCATGGACAAGATAGGCCGAATGGCCTCCTTCTGTGCTATAACTTTTCTATGGTTCTATGGTTCTAACTAGGGAAAGAGTAGGGCCCATTAAGGACCATAGTGGTAATTTGTGTGTGGAGCCGGAAGACGTAGGTAGGGTTTTAAATGAATGCTTTGTGTCGGTGTTTACAAGTGAGATGGACGACGTGGGTATGGAAATCAGGCAGAAGGACTGTGATATAATTAAAGAAATTAGCATAGAAAGGGAGGAGGTTCTAAGTGGTCTGGCAGGCTTAAAAGTAGATAAATCTCCAGGCCTGGATGAAATGTATCCCAGGCTGTTGAGGGAGGCAAGGGAGGAGATAGCAGGGGCACTGGCAATAATTTTCAATACCTCTCTGGCCACAGGAGAGGTGCCAGAGGACTGGAGGGCAGCCAATGTGGTACCGTTATTCAAGAAGGGAGGAAAGGATAAACCAGGGAACTACAGACCAGTCAGTCTAACCTCAGTGGTGGGGAAACTATTGGAAGCAATTCTGAGGGACAGAATTAATCTGCACTTGGAGAGGCAGGGATTAATCAAGGACAGTCAGCATGGTTTTGTCTGACCAATTTGATTGAATTTTTCAAAGAGGTGACCAGGTGTGTAGATGAGGGCAATGCATTTGACGTAGTCTACTTGGACTTCAGCAAGGCTTTTGATAAGGTCCCGCATGGGACACTGATAACGAAGGTAAGAGTCCATGGGATCCAAGGCAATTTGGCAAATTGGATCCAGAATTGGCTGAGTGGCAGGAAGCAGAGGGTGATGGTCGAGGGGTGTTTTTTTGACTGGATGCCTGTGTCCAGTGGGGTTCCACAGGGATCGGTGTTGGGTCCCTTGCTGTTTGTGGTATATATAAACGATTTTGACTTGAATGAAGGAGGGTTGATCAGTAAGTTCACGGGTGACACAAAAATTGGTGGGGTGGTAAATAGTGAGGAGGATAGCTTTAGATTACAGGAGGATATAAACAGGCTGGTGAGCTGGGCTGATCAGTGGCAAATGGAATTTAATCCGGATAAATGTGAGGTGATCCACTTGGGCAGGACAAACAAGGCACAGGAATACACAATGAATGGTAGGACCCTGGGAAGTACCAAGGATCAGAGGGACCTTGGTGTGCATGTCCATCGGTCCCTGAAGGTAGCAGGACAGGTAGATAAGGTGGTTAAGAAGGCATATGGGATACTTGCCTTTATTAGCCGAGGCATGGAACATAAGAGCAGGGAGGTTATGCTGGAACTGTATAAAACGCTGGTTAGCCCACAGCTAGAGTATTGCGTGCAGTTCTGGAATCCGCATTATAGGAAGGATGTGATTACACTGGAGAGAGTGCAGCGGAGATTTACCAGGATGTTGCCTAGGCTGGAGAGTTTTAGTTATGAGGAGAGATTGGTTAGACTGGGGTTATTTTCCCTGGAGCAGAGGTGATTGAGGGGGGACATGATTGAGGTGTATAAAATTATGAGGGGCATAGATAGGGTAAACAGGAAGGAATTTTTCCCCTTGGTGGAGGGATCAATAACCAGGGGGCATAGATTTAGGTTAAGGGGCAGGAGGTTTAGAGGGGATGTGAGGAAGAATTTTTTTCACCCAGAGGGTGGTGGGAATCTGAAACTCGCTGCCTGAAAGGGTGGTACAGGCAGAAACTCTCATAACATTTAAGAAGTATTTGGATGTGCACTTGCGATGCCATGGCATACAAGGCTATGGGCCTAGTGCTGGAAAATGGGATTAGAATAGTTCGGTACTTGTTTGACCGGTGCAGACTCAATGGGCCGAAGGGCCTTTTTCTGTGCTGTAGACCTCTATGACTGTATGACTATGGGTAAAATCTTGCACCTAACTAGAAGAAGTCAATCAATGTGTTTATCTTTTCAGCTTATGAATAAAATTGGTGCTATGAAAAGGGTTTTATTGTTAGAAGGGCTGAAGTTCAAAAGACCTAGTGATACAATGGAAAATTTACATTCAAAGGGAAAGCTAGGTATATAAAGAAAGGAGTTTTGTGTGTAAGGTAGAGGCATTTAAGACCTAACCAGCCTGTACATCTCTAACCAATTTGCAAAGGAACCTCATTTGGAATTTGGAAGGTCAAATGTGCTTTGCCTGGTGTCTATTTATAGTCCATGGGTTACTGTTGCCTTAGTGGCGATTTACCTGGTGGTGATTAACTTGGGGATTTGTTAAAAAGTTATTGTGGTAGTAATTTGTAGCCATGTGTAGATGTTTAATTTGTTGTTAAATTAATAAATGTTTAATTTAGTTTTATATAAAAACCTCAAGACTCAGTAGCCAAATAATAATCCACAAGTTTGACAAGATCACAGTCTCGCCCATAACCGTTTCCTGTGGAGGGATTTCCCCTCCATATTGATTACCCTGACAACAGTCAATGTTCAATTTTCAGCAGCTTTCTGAGGCTGCCTCTATTCTGAGACACCCTCGCAATCGCTTTTCTGCTGCAGCAGCACGACCTCTCTCAGTGAGGCTGCCGGCCAGCCAATACCCAGGGCCTCCTGCCAAAGGAACCTGCCCACCAGCCTTAATTGGTTGGTAAATGCAGCGGTGGCCAATCAGGAGCCCGCCACATGTAAACTTGCACTGTTGAGTGGCTTGACAGCACGTGTGGCCTCAGGACCTGTATCTGGTCCCAATGCTGGATTCCTGACACTGTGACAAAATTCACCCCAATGTAAATGGATCAAAAAGGCAACTGTTTTTTTATTCGTCCATGGGGTTTGGCCACTGGCAAGGCCAGCATTGTTACCCATCCCTAATTGCCCTTGAGAGTAGTTCAGAGTTAACCCCATTGCTGTGGGTCTGGAGTCACGTGTAGGCCAGACAAGGTAAGGACAACAGATTTCCTCCCCTAAGGGCCAGGTGGGTTTTTACAAAAATCAATGATAGTTTCATGGTCACCATTACTGAGACTAGCTTTATATTAGATTTTTATTAATTAATTGAATTTAAATTCCATCAGCTGCCATGGTGGATTTGAGTTCATATCTCCAGTGCAGGGCAGGGTAGGGTAGGGTAGGTTAGGGTAGGGTAGGTTAGGTTAGAGTAGGGTAGGGTATGGTAGGGCAGGGTAGGGTAGGGTAGGGTAGGTTAGGTTAGAGTAGGGTAGGATATGGTAGGGTAGGGTAGGGTAGGGTAGGTTAGGGTAGGGTAGGCTAGGGTAGGGTAGGGTAGGGTAGGGTAGGATAGGTTAGGTTAGGTTAGGGTAGGGTAGGGTAGGTTAGGGTAGGTTAGGTTAGGGTAGGGCAGGGTAGGGTAGGGTAGGTTAGGGTAGGTTAGGGTAGGGCAGGGCAGGGTAGGGTAGGGTAGGGTAGGTTAGGGTAGGTTAGGTTAGGGTAGGGTAGGGTAGGGTATGGTAGGTTAGGATAGGGTAGGGTAGGGTAGGTTAGGATAGGATAGGGTAGGGTAGGTTAGGTTAGGTTAGGTTAGGTTAGGGTAGGGTAGGGTATGGTAGGTTAGGATCGGGTAGGTTAGGGTAGGGTAGGGTAGGGTATGGTAGGTTAGGATAGGGTAGCTTAGGGTAGGGTAGGTTAGGGTAGGGTAGGGTAGGGTAAGGTAGGGTAGGGTAGGGTAGGTTAGGTTAGGTTAGGTTAGGGTAGGTTAGGTTAGGGTAGGGTAGGATATGGTAGGTTAGAATAGGGTAGGTTAGGGTAGGGTAGGGTAGGGTATGGTAGGTTAGGATAGGGTAGGTTAGGGTAGGGTAGGGTAGGGTAGGTTAGGTTAGGTTAGGTTAGGGTAGGGTAGGGTAGGGTAGGTTAGGGTAGGGTAGGTTAGGGTAGGTTAGGTTAGGGTAGGGTAGGATATGGTAGGTTAGGGTAGGGTAGGTTAGGGTAGGGTAGGGTAGGTTAGGTTAGGTTAGGTTAGGTTAGGGTAGGGTAGGGTAGGGTAGGTTAGGGTAGGGTAGGGTAGGGTAGGATATGGTAGGTTAGGGTAGGGTAGGGTAGGGTAGGTTAGGTTAGGTTAGGGTAGGGTAGGGTAGGTTAGGTTTGGTTAGGTTAAGGTAGGGTAGGTTAGGTTTGGTTAGGTTAGGGTAGGGTAGGGTAGGTTAGGATAGGGTAGGTTAGGGTAGGGTAGGGTAGGATATGGTAGGTTAGGGTAGGGTAGGGTAGGTTAGGTTAGGTTAGGGTAGGGTAGGGTAGGTTAGGTTTGGTTAGGTTAGGGTAGGGTAGGTTAGGTTTGGTTAGGTTAGGGTAGGGTAGGGTAGGTTAGGATAGGGTAGGTTAGGGTAGGGTAGGGTAGGATATGGTAGGTTAGGTTAGGTTAGGGTAGGGTAGGGTAGGTTAGGTTTGGTTAGGTTAGGGTAGGGTAGGGTAGGGTAGGATAGGGTAGGTTAGGGTAGGGTAGGTTAGGGTAGGATGGGGTAGGGTAGGTTAGGGTAGAGTAGGTTAGGGTAGGGTAGGTTAGGGTAGGGTAGGGTAGGGTAGGGTAGGTTAGGGTAGGGTAGGTTAGGGTAGGTTAGGGTAGGGTAGGGTAGGGTAAGTTAGGGTAGGGTAGGGTAGGGTAAGTTAGGGTAGGGTAGGGTAGGGTAGGGTAAGTTAGGGTAGGGTAGGATAGGGTAGGGTAGGGTAGAGTAGGGTAGGGCAGGGTAGGGTAGAGTAAGTTAGGGTAGGGTAGGGTAGGGTAGGGTAGGGTAGGGTAGAGTAGGGTAGGGTAGGGTAGGTTAGATAGGGTAGGGTAGGGTAGGTTAGGGTAGGGTAGGGTAGGTTAGGGTAGGGTAGGGTAGGGTAGGGTAGGTTAGATAGGGTAGGGTAGGGTAGGGTAGGTTAGGGTAGGTTAGGGTAGGGTAGGGTAGGGTAGGTTAGGTTAGGGTAGGGTAGGTTAGGGTAGGGTAGGGTAGGGTAGGTCAGGGTAGATTCACAGCCTGGGCCATTAGTCCAGTGACATCATCACTATGCCACCGTCTCCCATTAACTAGAAGGGTTTCTGGAGAGAGGGTTGGGGTCATCTTGAGATGGGAATAATGGTTAATTTATGGAAAAAGGAGAAGGGAAAAGCGACTGGAATCCCACAGGGGTCTGTACTGGGGCCTCAACTTTTTTACGATTTACATCAATGATTTAGATGAGGGGAGTGAAGACGTGAAGCTAAATTTACAGATGACACAAAGATAGGTAGGAAAGTATGTTGTGAAGAGGACATGAGGAAGTTGCAGATGGATATAGATAGGTTGAGTGAATGGGCAAAGATCTGGCAAATGGAGTTTAATGTGGGAAAATATGAAGTTGTTCACTTTGGCAGGAAGAATAAAAAAGCAGAGTATTACTTAATTGGAGAACAGCTGCATAATTCTGAGGTGCAGAGGGATCTGGGTGTTCTAGTACATGAGTCACAATAAGTTAGTATGCAGGTACAGCAAGTAATTAAGAAGGTTAATGGAATGTTATCCTTTATGATGAGAGACATTTAACATAAAAGTAAGGATGTTATGCTTCAGTTATACAGGGCATTGGTGAGACTGCATCATGAATACTGTGTGCAGTTTTGGTCTCCTTATTTAAGGAAGGATGGAAATACATTGGACGCAGTTCAAAGGACGTTTACTAGATTGATACCTGGAATGAGTGGGTTGTCTTATGAGGAAAGGCTGGACAGACTGGGCTTGTTTCCACTGGAGTTTAGAAGAGTGAGGGGTGATTTGATTGAAGTTTACAAGATCCTGAACAGCCTTGACAAGGTGGATGTGGAAAGGATGTTTCCTCTTGTGGGTGAGTCCAGAACTAGGGGGAACTGTTTTAAAATTAGGGGTCGCCCTTTTAGGACAGAAATGAGGAGAATTATTTTCCTCTCAGAGGGTTGTGTGACTTTGGGATTCTCTGCCTTAGAAGCTGGTGGAGGCGGGGTCATTGAATATTTTTAAGGCGGAGGTAGATAGATTCTTGTTAGGCACAGAATCAAAGGGTATCAGGGTTAGATGGGAATGTGGAAATCGAAACACAAGAAGATCAGCCATGATCTTATTGAATGGTGGAGCAGGCTCGAGGGGCCGAATGGTCTACTCCTGTTCCTATTTCTTATGTTATGTTCTAAGCTTGATGGGCTGAACAACCTTCTCCCATTCTTATAAGTTCTTGAATTCTACTGGATCAGCCAATAGGAACTGGCAAAAAAACAAACCAACCAATAGCAGCTGTGAATGGAAGGCAGAGAACAGAAACATGTCACAACAGCTTTGTTGCTAAACTGACCTCTGGGGCTGGGTGGATTTCTTCAACCTCCACCTCCACTGCATTCGGCTGCTCTTGGGAATTTATACCGTCTTCACCTTCATTTTGGCCGCTGATCTCCTCTTCAGTCTTAGACATGGATTTCGATTTCTTGCTTTTTTTCTTCAGTTTGAGTTTGCTGAAGGCGCTGTTCTGACGTTTGCCTTTTGTGCTTTGAATAGCCGAAATCGAGCTGAAAACTTCCACTGTCACTGCCATAAGTATTCGTCCTCGATAAAATATCCCCTCTCTCAGGCCCTCATTCAAGTTCTTGTGAGCATCCATTAGCACTGAGTTCTGAGGCGAGCCATAGAGGTGGATCCACGCTGGGCCAAAGGTGGGATGGAATCCAGCTGAAAAATATAGACAAAGGTAACCTGGGAGGTGGGTTTGCAGTGAGTAAAGTGTGGTTTCTGTGAGGTAATATGGGGTTTCTCAGTGAGGGAATGAGAGAATAGGACTTAAGGCTGTCAAAAACAAAAACAAAAATACCTGGAAAAACTCAGCAGGTCTGTCAGCATCTGCGGAGAGGAGCACAGTTAACGTTTCGAGTCCGTATGACTCTTCAACAGAACTCAGGCTTAAGGAACTTAAGGCTGTCAAGTCTCCTGGACCTGGTGGCCTATATCCTCGGGTGTTTTAAGAAGTGGCTGAAGGGATAGTGGATGAAGTAAACTTCTAAAGTTCCCTCAATTCTCCATTCAGCATTGGAGGCCATTCAGGGAAGGTTCACTCAGCTGATTCCTGGGATGAGGACTTTGTCTTATTGGGAAAGGCTGAACAGGTTGTTTCTCTACCCATTGGAGTTTAGAAGAATGAGAGGTGATCTTATTGAAACAAGCAACATTCTGAGGAGAAACTCAGCAGGTCTGACAGCATCTGTGGAGAGAAAGACAGAGTTAACGTTTCAAGTCCATATGACTCTCCTTCAGAGCTAAAGAGAAGTAAGAATGTGGTGAAATATAAGCTGTTTAAGGGGGTGGGACAGGTGAAGCTGGATAGAGGGCCAGCGATAGGTGGAGGTAAAGGAGAGATTTCCTTCATGTTTTTATGAGGCAACCTGGGCAGGCGTGGAGCTGATTGATTCTGCACCGCCATTTTATGCGGGTGGGGCCAATTAAGGCCCACCCAGCATAACGCGTGGCCAGTAGCGCTCAGCGCTACCTGTGCGGGCGGGGGGGAGGAGGGAGAGTCGGGGCCAGCGCTCTTTTGCGCATGCAGACGGAAGAGAGCAGCAATCTCCCCGAGGCACAGAGGAGCCTCAGGGACATTGAATGGATATTAAAATAATTACAGAATTGATTTGAAGATGTATTTAAACAGGTCCCCTCAGATGACTGTGTCAAATGAGTGGGGACATGTTTTTATATTTATGAAAATTAATGAATATATTTAATAAAACCTTCAGGATACCTCATCCCGCCTGTGGTTAAGGTTTCCTGGAAAATGCGAAGGCCAATTGGGCTCTTCACCTGCCCCCCTCCAGTGTTAAGGTTTGGACGGGCAGCATTCTCCAGTGGCTTTTAGATGCTAAAAATGGAAATAAATTTTAAAAATAACAATAAAGGAAATAATTGAGGGGGGGGAAATAAATAAAAATTAAAAAATAAAACTGAATATAGAAAAAGGGGGGATCAAAAGGGGTGGGGATTCCATTTTTACTCATTGTTTTATCCCCAGCTTTTAGCCTTTTCGATCTTTTTTCCCACCACCACCATCCCCTCCCCCCACCCTCTCTTATTCATGTTGTTCTTCCCAGAATGATTACTCTTGTCCGGCTATTATCACCTTCTGCTTTCTACCTTTAATGTCACCATTAGCATATCCCTTAGATATTATCACCACCGTCAACACCCCTTTGTCCTTATGTCTATAACATCTTTGGCAATCTCTCCTTTACCTCCACCTATCACTGGCCCTCTATCCAGCTTCCCCTGTCCAACCCCCTTAAACAGTATATATTTCACCACATTTCTGCTTCCCTTTAGCTCTGAAGAAGACTCATACAGACGCAAAACATTCTCTCCACAGATGCTGTCAGAGCTGCTGAGTTTTTCCAGCAATTTTTCTCTGTTTCAGATTTCCAGCATCCGCAGTATTTTGCCTTAATCACTGAAAGCAACCATGCAGGTGCAGCAAGCTGTTAAGAAGGCAAATGGTATGTTTTTTTAAAATTCATTCATGAGATGTGGGCTTCGCTGGCTGGGCCAGCATTTATTGCCCATCCCTAGTTGCCCTTGAGAAGGTGGTGGTGAGCTGCCTTCTTGAACCGCTGCAGTCCATGTGGTGTAGGTACACCCACAGTGCTGTTAGGAAGAGAGTTCCAGGATTTTGACCCAGTGACAGTGAAGGAACGGCGATATATTTCCAAGTCAGGGTTGGAGGAGAACTTCCAGGTGGTGGTGTTCCTATCTATCTGCTGCCCTTGTCCTTCTAGATAGTAGTGGTTGTGAGTTTGGAAGGTGCTGTCGAAGGAGCCTTGGTGAATTCCTGCTGTGCATCTTGTAGATGGTACACACACTGCTGCCACTGTGCGTCGGTGGTGGAGGGAGTGAATGTTTGTGGATGTGGTGCCAATCAAACGGCTGCTTTGTCCTGGATGGTGTCAAGCTTCTTGAGTGTTGTGGAGTCCTAGCCTTTGACCTGCTCTTGTATCCACAGTATTTATATGGTTAGTCTAGTTCAGTTACTGGTCAATGGTAACCCCCAGGATGTTGATAGTGGGGAATTCAGTGATGGTAATGCCATTGAACATCATGGGTCAATGGTTGGATTCTCTCTTGTTGGAGATGGTCATTCCCTGGCACTTGTGTGGCATCAATGTTACTTGCCACTTATCAGCCCAACTTTGGATATTGTCCAGGTCTTGCTGCATTTGGACATGGACTGCTTCAGTATCTGAGGAGTCACGAATGGTGCTGAACATTGTGCAATCATCAGCGAACATCCCCACTTCTGACCTTATGATGGAAGGAAGGTCATTGATGAAGCAGCTGAAGATGGTTGGGCCGAGGACACTACCCTGAGGAACTCCTGCAATGATGTCCTGGAGCTGAGATGGCTGACCTCCAACAACCACAACCATCTTCCTTTGTGCTGGGTATGTCTCCAACCAGCGGAGAGTTTTCCCCCTGATTCCCATTGACTCCAGTTTTGCTAGGGCTCCTTGAATGCAGCCTTGATGTCAAGGGCAGTCACTCCCACCTCACCTTGGGAGTTCAGCTCTTTTGTCCATGTTTGAACCAAGGCTGTAATGAGGTCAGGAGCTGAGTGGCCCTGGCGGAACCCAAACTGGGCATCAGTGAGCAGGTTATTGCTAAGCAAGTGCCGCTTGATAGCACTGTTGATGACCCCTTCCATTACTTTACTGATGGTGGAGAGTAAACTGAGGGGGCAGAAACTGGCCGGGTTGGATTTGTCCTGCTTTTTGCGTACAGGACATACCTGGGCAATTTTCCACATAGCCGGGTAGATGCCAGTGTTGTAGTTGTACTGGAACAGTTTGGCTAGGGACCCGGCAAGTTCTGGAGCACAAGTCTTCAGTACTATTGCCGGAATATTGTCAGGGCCCATAGCCTTTGCAGCATCCAGTGTCTTCAGCCATTTCTTGATATCATGTGGAGTGAATCGAATTGGCTGAAAACTGGCATCTGTGATGCTGGGGACCTCCGGAGGAGGCTGAGATGGATCATCCACTCGGCACTTCTGGCTGAAGATTTTAACAAATGCTTCAGCCTTATCTTTTGCACTGATGTGCTGGGCTCCCCCATCATTGAGGATGGGGATATTTGTGGAGCCTCCTCCTCCAGTGAGTTGTTTAATTGTCCACCACCGTTCACGACTGGATGTGGCAGGACTGCAGAATTTAAATCTGATCCATTGATTGTGGGATCACTTAGCTCCGTCCAACATTTGCTGCTTATCTTGTTTGGCATGCAAGTAGTCCTGTGTTATAGCTTCACCAGGTTGACACCTCATTTTTTGGTATGCCTGGTGCTGCTCCTGGCATGCCCTCCTGCACTCTTCATTGAACCAGGGTTGATCCCCTGGCTTGATGGTAATGGTAGAGTGGGGGATATGCCGGGCCATGAGGTTACAGATTGTGCTCGAGTACAATTCTGCTGCTTCTGTTGGCCCACAGCGCCTCATGGATGCCCAGTCTTGAGTTGCTAGGTCTATTCAAAAACTATCCCATTTGGCACGGTGGTAGTGCCTCACAACACGATGGAGGTTATCCTCAATGCAAAGACAGGACTTCGTCTCCACAATGACTGTGCGGTGGTCACTCCTACCGATACTGACATGGACAGATGCATCTGTGGCAGGCAGGTTGGTGAGGATGAGGTCAAGTATGTTTTTCCCTCTTGTTGGTTCCCTCACCACCTGCCACAGACCCAGTCTAGCAGCTATGTCCTTTAGGACTTGGCCAGCTCGGTCAGTGGTGGTGCTACCGAGCCACTCTTAGTGATGGACATTGAAGTACATTCTGCACCCTTGCCACCCTCAGACTGATCCCTGGGATGACAGGATTGTTGTATGAGGAGAGATTGGGCTGACTAGACCCTGTATTCACTGGAGTTTAGAAGAATGAGAGGGGATCTGATTGAAACGTATAAAACTCTGACAGGGCTGGACAGACTGGATGCAGGGATGATGTTTCCTCTGGCTGGGGGGGTCTAGAACAAGGGGTCACAGCCTCAGGATACGGGGTAGGCAATTTAGGACTGAGATGAGGAGAAACTTCTTCACTCAGAGGGTGGTGAACCTGTGGAATTCTCTATCACAGAGGCTGTGGAGGCCGGGTCACTGAATATATTTAAGAAGGAAATGGATAGATTTCTGGACTCTAAAGGCATCAAGGGGTATGGGGGGAGAGCGGGAGTACAGGGTTGACATAGAGGATCAGCCACGATCATATTGAATGGCAAAGCAGGTTCGAGGGGCCAAATGGCCTACTTTTTAAAAATGAATTTACGACATGTGGGCTTCACTGGCTGGGCCAGCGTTTGTTGCCCATCTATAATTGCCCTTGAGAAGATGGTGGTGAGCTGCCTTCTTGAACCACTGCAGTCCATGGGGTGTAGGTACACCCACAGTGCTGTTAAGGAAGGGAGTTCCAGGATTTTGACCCAGCGACAGTGAAGGAATGGCCGATATATTTCATTTTTCTATATTTTCTATGTTTCTACAAGATGCACTGCAGGAACTCGCCAAGGTTCCTTTGGCAGCGCCTTCCAAACTCATGACCACTACCATCTAGAAGGACAAGGGCAGCAGATAGATGGGAACACCACCACCTGGAAGTTCCCCTCCAAGTCTCTGAATATCTCTGAAGGCGGAGGGGCATGTTAGTGGGGTGGTGAAAAAGACATATGGGACACTTGCCTTTATCAATCAAGGCATAGATTACAAAAGTAGGGAGGTCATGTTGGAGTTGTATAGAACCTTGGTGAGGCCACAGCTGGAGTACTGTGTGCAGTTCTGGTCACCACATTATAGGAAGGATGTGATTGCACTGGAGGGGGTGCAGAGGAGATTCACCAGGATGTTGCCTGGGATTAAACATTTAAATTATGAAGAGAGGTTGGATAGACTTGGGTTGTTTTCGTTGGAGCAGAGAAGACTGAGGGGCGACATGATCAAGGTATACAAGATTATGAGGGGCATGGACAGGGTGGATAGGGAGCAGCTGTTCCCCTTAATTGAAGGGTCAGTTACGAGGGGACATAAGTTCAAGGTGGGGGGCAGGAGGTTTAGGGACGGATGTGAGGAAAAGCTTTTTTACCCAGAGGGTGGTGACGGTCTGGAATGCACTGCCTGGGAGGGTGGTGGAGGCGGGTTGCCTCACATCCTTTAAAAAGTACCTGGATGAGCACTTGGCACACCATAACATTCAAGGCTATGGGCCAAGTGCTGGTAAATGGGATTAGGTAGGTCGGTCAGGTGTTTTTCACGTGTCAGTGCAGACTCGATGGGCCGAAGGGCCTCTTCTGCACTGTGATTCTGTGAAGTCACTCACCATCCTGACTTGGAAATATATCACCATTCTTTCACTGTCACTGGGTCAAAATCCTGGAACTCCCTCCCTAACCATTGAGCCATTGAAAAGTTACAGTGCAGAAAGAGGCCATTCAGCCCATCGTGTCTGCTCCAGTCAAAAAAGAGAAAAAAGAAAATAGCTGCTCATTTTAATCCCATTTTCCAGCATGTGGTTGGTAGTCTTGCAGGTTACAGAGCTTCATGTGCAGATCCAGGTACCTTGTAAATGAGTTGAATGTTTCCCCTTTAACCACTGATTCAAGCAGTGAATTCCAGACACCCACCACCCTCTGGGTGAAGAGGTTTTTCCTCATGTCCCCTCTAATCCTTCTACCAATCAACTTAAATCTATGCCCCCTGGTAATTGACCCCTCAGCTAGGGGGAACAAGTTTTTCCTGTCTACCCTATCTAGGCCCCTCAATTAGGTCACCCCTCAGCCTCCGCTGTTCTAAAAAAAAAACAACCATAGTCTATCTAATCATTCCTCATAGCTGCAATTTTCAAACCCTGGCAATGTTCTTGTAAATCTCCTCTGCCCTCTCTCCAGAGCAATTATGTCCTTCCTGTGATGTGGTGACCAGAACTGTACACAAAATTCCAGCTGTGGTCTAGCATTTTATACAGTTCCAGCAATACATCCCTGCTTTTGTATTCAATACCTCATCTAATAAAGGAAAACATTCCATATGCTTTCTTGACCACCTTGTCCAGCTGTCCTGCCACTTTCAGGGACCTGTGGACATGCATTCCAAAGTCTCTCATTTCTTCAACCTCTCTCAATAACTTCTCATTTATTGAGTATTCCCCTGCTTTGTTTGCCCTCCCCAAATGCGTTACCTTTACTTTTCCAGATTGAATTCCATTTGCCACTTCTCCGCCCACTCAACCAAACCATTGATATCATTCTGGAGTCGACAGCTACCCCCTTCACTATCAACTATACAGACAGTTTTTGTGTCATCTGCACATTTCCCAATCATGCCTCCCACATTTAAGTCTAAATCATTAATATAACAATCCTTAACAAACCACAAGGGACCCAACACTGAGCCCTGTGGAACACCGCTGGAAACCATTTTCCATTTGCAAAAACATCCATCGACCATTACCCTTTGTTTCCTGTCACTGAGCCAATTTTGAATCCAACTCGCCACATTCCCTGTATCCTATGGGATCTCACTTTCCTGACCAGTCTGCCATGTGGGACCTTGTCAAATGCCTTACTAAAATCCATGTAGACAACATCCACTACACTACCCTCATCAATCCTCCTTGTTAATTCCTCAAAAAATTCTATTAATTTAGTAAGACACGATCTTCCCCTAACAAAACCGTGCTGACTATCCCTGATCAATCTGTGCCTTTCTAAGTGACAGTTTATCCTGTCTCAGTATTATTTTCAATAATTTGCCCACCACTGAAGTCAGACTGACCGGCCTATAATTTTCTGGCCTATCGCTCGCACCCTTTTTAAGTAATGGTACAACATTCACAGACCTCCCTCCAATCCTCTGGTACCTCGCCAGTATCTAGTGAGGATTGGAAAATGATCCTCAGAGCATCTGCTATTTCCTCCCTGGCTTCCTTCAACGGCCTGGGATACAATCCATCTGGCCCTGGTGACTTATCCACCTTCAAGGATGCCAATTCCTCCAGCACTTCCTCTCTCACTATGCTTATTGTGTCTAATATTTCACGCTCCTCCTCCAACTAGAATGGCTGCATCATTCCTCTCCTTAGTGAAGACAGAGACAAAGTACTCATCAGGAACTTTGCCCACATCTTCTGCATCAACCAACAAGTTACCATGTACATCTCTGACAGGTCCTACCTTTTCCTTAGTTATTCTCTTGTTCTTAATGTACCGATAAAACATCTTAGGATTTTCTTTAGCCAATATTTTTTCTTGTCCTCTCTTTGCTTTCCTAATTTCCATTTTTACTTCACCCCTGTACTTTCTATACTCTAGGCTTTCTACAGTATTGTAGTAACTGAAGGTATCGCCTCTCCTGCTGTCCATCAGGCATCACGTGATGTTCTGGGAGATTCCAACCAATGAGCCCTAAGCGCAGGCATTCCGGTGGGCGGGGCTTCCTGATGAGAGTCCTGATCGAGCACCTGAAAAGCTCTCTGTAATGAAGTTTATGGCCAGGATTTTACGTTTGGAGTGCAGGCCCACGCCTGACATGCCCGAGCATAATATGACGTGCGATATTTTGTTTGGCAGGCACGCACTGGAGTTGGCTGTACACCTGCCGATAATTGAAAGGCTTATTAAGGCCATTAACAAGTCAATTAAAATCAAATTAACACTGCCCATCCAACCTTATAGTTGTCGAGCAGGCAAAAAGCCAAGTGGCCTTTACATTTTTTAGGAAACCTCATCCACGAGCAGGATGGAGTTTCCTAAACCAAATAAACATTAACTTAAAACTTTATTTTTGAATTAAAAACATGTCCCAGCTCTTGTGACAGAGTCACATGAAGGGACTGGTGCTAGGCCCACTCTCCCTCCTCCCCCCGCCCACACAGATAGCGCTCAGTCCTGCTGCTCGCGATCCACACAGGGCAGGCCTTCTTTGCCCCACCCGCGTAAAATTGCGGAGCGGAGCCAATTGCGAGTGGCAGTCAGCTTCCCGACCATCCCCACCCACTCCCACTGGGCCCGCCTGACCAGGGAAAAATTCTGGCCAATCTGTTTTTTGTTGAAAACAAAAATAGAATTACCTGGAAAAACTCAGCAGGTCTGGCAGCATCGGCGGAGAAGAAAAGAGTTGACGTTTCGAGTCCTCATGACCCTTCAACAGAACTGAGGACATGAGTCATGAGGAACTCGAAACGTCAACTCTTTTCTTCTCCGCCGATGCTGCCAGACCTGCTGAGTTTTTCCAGGTAATTCTGTTTTTGTTTTGGATTTCCAGCATCCGCAGTAGTTTTTTGTTTTTATCTCTGTGTTTCTTGTTGAAACCTGTTGGCTCCGTTGAGTCATTACATTTGTCGAGAAGGGTAAAATAGCTCGGACGCTGCACCTCGCCTTGTTACCATGGGTACATCAAATCCTCAGAAAAAGAAAAGACCACCCACCAGTCATGCCACTCTTCATCGATATCGATCCATAACATGTGACAATGGAAGTCTGGAGCCAGTATGTAGAGCGCCTCGGATTTCATTTCGTAGTGAACAGTAAGACATCCAATCTCATTCGCAACCTGACAGCCCTGAGCATGCCCAGTTCTAAACCCTTTAATGAATTGTTGGGCCTCCTGAAGATGCATTTCCAGCCAAAGCCATTGTAATAATGCAGCTTTTTAAATTTAATTCCAGAGTTCGGGCCCTGGGAGAGTCCATCGCAACCTATGTAGCAAACCTTAAGCAGTTGACAGAAAACTGTGACTTCAGGGAGACATTAAATGATTTGCTGCAGGACTGATTAGTTTGTGGAGTTCAGGACGACACCATTCAGCTCCATTTACTCACCGAGGTTGACATTGACTTTAAGCGCGTTGGAGAAATCTCCCTCACCATGGAAAGCCTGGCGAGAGACTCACAGGCTTCGCAGCACATACAACATGGAGCTGTTGTCATGTCGGGTAGGAGCGGGACCCACAGCATCAAAGTGAGATTCCACATCCACTGGCAGAAACATGAAAAGGCCGAAACATTTCAGCGACACCAAGATTAATTTGTTATAGATGTGGAGGTGACCATGTACCGGACAGCTGCAGATTTAAGGAGGCAGAGTGCCATTACTGCCATAAGGAAGGTCCATGTGGTAAGTTGATGCAGGACAAAGTCGAAACAGCCCATAAAGCAGCAGACAAACATGACTGAATTAACAAATACAGCAGAACCAACACCGACAGTTATTCCCTGTATAATGTCACCGCTGTGAAAACCAAACCTATCACTGTCACAATCCAAGTTAATGAGAAGCCACTAATACTGGAGGTGGATACGGGAACCTCAACCACAGTGATGGGAGAGCTCACCTTCAAATACCTTACTGAAGGTAGAAAGCCAATAAACCTGGAGCAGACAACCTCTAAATTAAAGACATATACTGGAGAATCTATTCAGGGAAAGGGTGTCTTGCCGGCAACAGACAGCCCAGCTGCCTGTGATAATAGTGAAAGGAGCAGAAGCCAATTTTTTAGGCCGAGGCTGGTTACAGAAAATCAAACTTGACTAGTCTGGCATATTTCACCTGAAAACAGGAGTTCCTGAACTGTTAAGGAAATACCACAGTGTATTTCAGGATGAATTAAGTAAGTTAAAAGGTGTGCAGGCCAAGATATATGTGAACCCTCAGGCAACACCACATTTCTGTAAGGCCAGGCCTGTGCCTTATACATAGAAAAAGGTGCGTGTAGAACTGTGCCGATTAGTAAAGCTGGGAATCATCCAACCTGTGTTAATCTCAGAATGGGCAGCACCCATAGTTCCAGTGGTTAAACCTGACAAAACCAAAGCATTTGTGGGGACTATAAATGGGCCATAAATAAGGCAGCAAAACTAGACAAGTACCCCATTCCAAGGGCTACATCTTCTGTTAGGCGAGCAGGGGGCAGGACCCACTCGCCGATGTGTAAAATGACGCGGGTATACATCAGGCAAGCGTCCCAACATCACCCCGCGTCATTTAGATTTTCAGTTCGGCAGGTGCACAGCCAACTGAACTGTCAATGGCCACTTAAGGCCATTAAAAAAGTAATTAAACTAATTAATGGACCTGTCCGTCCAACCTTAAGGTTAGCGGGTAGGCAAAGAGCCCAGTCGGCCTTCATAAAAAACATAAAACCTCATCCACAGGTGGGATGAGGTTTCATGAGGGGTTTAAAATGTGTATAAAATGTTTAAATATAAGAAGTTGGCATGTCCCAGCTCATGTGACAGTGTCACATGAGGGGACATGTCAGGAATACTTTTTCTACCCTTCCAAAAATTTTTAAAACTTCCACCAATCTCCATGAGGCGGCACTTTGCCTCAGGGAGGTCTCTGTGCTCTTTCGTGTGCATGTGCAAAACAGCACACTCCCAGCTCAAGGAATCGCCCTCCCCACCCGCTTCCGAGCAGACATCACGCTGGGTGGGCCTTAATTGGCTCCCCCTGTAAAAGGGGGAGGCGCCGATCGGGAACCCGTTCATCCGTGCCCAGTCCCACACATCCCCCCCAACGGGGGAAACTGCTGCCACAAGGATAGATGCAAAGCTGGCTGGAGGCAAGTCCTGTACAAAATTGGATATGAGCCATATCTACCAACAAGTAGAACTGGATAGCATGTTGAGAGAATATGTGACTATTAACACACACAAGGGTCTTTATCAATACACTCGCCTACCCTTTGGAGTCTTGTCTGCATGCGCTATCTTCTAGAGAACAATGGAGAATCTTTTGCAAGGGCTTCCCTGAGTGGTAGTATACCTGGATGATGTTCTGATCACAGGGTCAACCGAGACTGAACACTTGGCCAACCTGGAGGAGGGGCTAAGAAGGTTCATGGAAGCCAGTGTACGGTTAAAGAAGGGAAAACGTACATTTCAAGTGCCAGAAGTTACTTACCTGGGTCACGAGGTGGAAGCCACGGGTTTGCATCGGTAAAAGAGAAAGTTTGGGCAATAAAAGGTGCACCATCACTATCCAATGTAACCGAAATTAAGTCCTTCCTGGGAATGATCAACTACTATAGCCGCCGCTTGCCTAACTCTTCAACTGTGTTGGCACCATTACACCTGTTGTTAGTGGGAAGCAATGGAGCAGAGGTAATGTTGCTGGACCAGTAATCCAGAGACACAGGGGAATGCACGGCAGATGGTGGAATTTGAATCCAGTAAAAATTTGGAATTAAAAGTCCAATGATGACCATGAAACCATTGTTGTAAAAACCCATCTGGTTCACTAATGTCCTTTAGGGAAGGAAATCTGCCGTCCCTACCTGGTCTGACCTACATGTGACTCCAGACCCACAGCAATGTGGCTGACTCTTATTTGGGAAGGGCAATAAATGCTGGCCTAGCCAGCAACACCCACGTCCCATGAATGAATACAAAAGAATCACTGTTGGTTGTGGAATTTACAGCAGGAAGAAACCTTTGTGAAGGTAAAGAAATTGTTGCATCGAAAGAGTTGGAATTAACATGGAATGGAAAATGGAATCAGACATATTAAAACAGCCCCTTATCAACGCTCATCAAATAGTTTAGCCAAGAGAGCTGTACAAAGTTTCAAGTCTGGTATGAAAAGGTTATCAGAAGATGCTCTAGAATCTCGACTTTTCCACTTTCTTCTCAGTTATCGTTACAATGCCACATTCGACTACAGGTTCAACACTGTCTGAATTACTGATGAAACACCACCTACATACACGATTAAGTCTGGTCTTTCCAAATTTAGAGGAGAAGGTGGAGCAGAGTCAGAGTAATCAAAGGTTGAACCACAATGTACACAGCAAAGCTCGCACAATGTAGGTGACACGGTATTCGTGCAAAATTTCGGAAGAGGACCTTGTTGGGTTCCTGGAACCATTGTCTCAGAGACTGGCCCATTATCTTTCCAAGTACAAGTGGGAGATAGAATCGTTCGTAAGCACATTGGTCATATTTGTGTCAGAGAGACATTCCAACAACCAACTATTCTGCCTGCGATTAACATCGAACCATCAATTCCTGAGGTGACAGATCGACCTAGACATGTCGATGTCTCTGTAGGCCTCATTAGTCAGAGCCTCCAAGAACATCACGTGATCCCTGACTGACAGCAGGAAAGGCTATACCTTCAGTTACTACATTTCCTCCCTCTTTAGTTTTTTACAATTTCTACTTACAGAGAAACATTTGAATATCCAACAACATATGCATATATACAACTTCAGGTGATTAAAGATCAGATCTCTGACTGAATGCCTCCCACTGATTTGACACAGTTTTTCCTTCTAATAGCTGTATCCAGTCCACTTTCGCCAGGTCACCTCTCAGCTTTGTAAAATTTGTCTTTCCCCAATTTAGGACTTTTACTCCTGTTCTATCTTTATCCTTTTCCATAATTATGCCAAATCTAACTGTATTATGGTCACCATCTCCAAAATGGTCTCCCACTGCTATTTCATCCACTTGCCCTGCTTCATTTCCTCAGACTAAATCTAGAATTGCACTCCCTCTCGTTGGGCTTGTTACATGCTGGCTAAAAAAGTTCTCTTGAATGCAGTTCAAGGATTTTGTGCCCTCTCTGCCTATCACACTGTTCGTATCTCAATATTAGGGTAATTGAAATCCCCAACGATTAGAATATAAGAACATAAGAAATAGGAACAGGAGTAGACCATTCGGCCCCTCGAGCCTGCTCCGCCATTCAATAAGATCATAGTTGATCTTGTGTTTCGATTTCCACGTTCCCACCTAACCCCGATAACCTTTGATTCCCTTGCCTAACAAGAATCTATCTACCTCCGCCTTCAAAATATTCAATGACCCCGTCTCCACCACCTTCTGAGGCAGAGAATTCCAAAGTCGCACAACCCTCAGAGAGAAAAATAATTCTCCTCATCTCTGCCCTAAAAGGGCGACCCCTAATTTTAAAACAGTGCCCCATAGTCCTGGACTCACCCACAAGAGGAAACATCCTTTCCACGTCCACCTTGTCAAGGCCGTTCAGGATCTTGTACACTTCAATTAAATCACCCCTCACCCTATTGTTTTTGCACTCAGAAATCTATCTACATATTTGCTCTTCCACCTCCCTTACACTATTTGGGGGTCTATAGAACACTCTCAGCAGTGTGGGCCCCCCTTTTTCCTGAGCATTCACTGAGATCATGGCTGATCTGATAATCCTCAACTCCACTTTTCTGCCTTTTCCCCATAACCCTTGATTCCCTTACTGATTAAAAATCTGTCTATCTCAGCCTTGAATATATTTAATGACCCAGCCTCTACAGCCCTCTGCAGTAAAGAATTCCACAGATTCACTACCCTCTGGGAGAAGAAATTCCTCCTCATCTCTGTCTTAAATGGGCGACCCCTTACTCTGAGATTACGCCCTCTGGTCCTAGACTCTCCCACAAGGGGAAACAACCTCTCAGCATCTACCCTGTCAAGCCCCATAAGAATCTTATATGTTTCATTAAGATCGCCTCTCATTCTTCTAAACTCCAATGAGTGCAGACCCAACCTACACAACCTCTCCTCATAAGAAAATCCCTCCATACCCGAAATCAACCTAGTGAGCCTTCTCTGGACTGCCTCCAATGCCAGTATAACTTTTCTTAGCTAAGGGGACCAAAACTGTTCACAATATTCTCGGTGTGGTCTAACAAGTGCCTTGTATAGTTTGAAATAAAGGCCAACATCCCATTTGCCTTCCCTATTATCTGTTGAACTTGTATGTTAGCTTTTTGGGATTCGTGCACAAGGACCCCCAAATCCCTCTGTGCTGCAGCTTTCTGCAGTCTTTCTCCATTTAAATAATATTCAGCTTCTCTATTCTTCCTGCCAAAGTGCATAACCACACATTCTCCCACATTATATTCCATCTGCCAAGTTTTTGCCCACTCACTTAACCTGTCTATATCCCTCTGTAGACTCTTTGTGTCATCCTCACCACTTGCCTTCCTTCCTATTTTTGTGTCATCCACAAAATTGGTGATAGTACATTCACTTCCGTCATCCAAATCATTAATATATATTGTAAATAATTGATTCCTGTGGCACTCCACTAGTTACAGGTTGGCATCCTGAAAATGCTTCCCGTATCACAACTCTCTGTCTTCTATTAGTTAGCCAGTCCTCTATCCATGCTAATATAGTACTCACAACACCATGGACTCATCTTATTAAGTAATTTAAGTAATTCGCCCGTTTAATACCTGCCCGTTTCATACTCACCCGCTTAATACTCACCCATTTAATACTCGCCCATTTAATACTCGCCCGTTTAATACTCACCCGTTTAATACTCACCCATTTAATACTCGCCCATTTACTACTCACCCGCTTAATACTCGCCCATTTAATACCCGCCCATTTAATACTCACCCATTTAATACTCGCCCATTTAATACTCACCCATTTAATACTCGCCCGTTCAATACCATCCATTTAATAACCCACATGTTTTACGCCCCATTTCATACCTCTCCGTTTTTATACCCACTTGTTTAATACATGCCCATTTTAAAACCCATCTGTTTTTCACACCTGCCCATTTTATACCTGCCAGTTTTATACCCACCCCTTTAAAACCTGCCTATTTAATACTCGCCTGTTTTATACCCAACCATTTTACACCTGCCTGTTTAATACCATTCCCCTCCCCCATTTTTATACCTGTCTGATTAATACCCGCCCAATTCTGTCCACTGAGGTCTATGGAAGCTGCTCTGATTACATTAATTTTGCACTGAGCAGATGTTATTTATGTGAGTCCAGGGTTATTCACAAAATAAAGAACAGGAAAAAGTGCTGAGAGAGATTGGAGGCTAAAGAAGGATTACAGAGTTCTACCCTCGAGAAATATGCTAGAGGTAATCCAGAGTATCACATATTCCGAAGCAGAAGAGATATCACTGTGAAAAGCAGAGGAAAGAGTGGACAATAAGCTTCCTGTTAAACTCACCGTTAATCCCAGCATCGGAGATCTGCTGCAAATTGATAAAGTGAGTCGCAACAGCGACATCATTGATTTTCGCATCATCAATGACTTGAACTTTGATACGTCGAGCGAGTGAGGGAAACATCTCAACAAAAGTGATTTGTTCATTCCATTCTGGTTTGGTTGTGTTGCTTTCCACCGATGTCTCTCCCTGTTAAAGACAGTGAACATTAACTAAAGAAACTTGCTCCAGTGAATTTCCTACAGACTTGTCATATGGCTGAGTGGGTGAAAAAGCTGCTCACTAAATTATGCCAACTAGACGGACACCATGTTCAACACCTCATTTGCGCTGAGTGCACTGATTGGGAATAGTAGGTGGTTGGTGCAATTTAACTCAGCACATCTCAGCTAGAAACAGTTAAAAAGTACATCAGTGAGGGGTCATCAACCAGGCGTTATGACCAGGATGGGATGAGTGCGTTAATTCTCAAGCTCGACCACTCTGCAGGCCGTATCATTAATTTAAATGTTTAATTTTCTCACCAAAATGGCCAATTGTTTATCTATACTTCCAATATTCCATTTGCCACTGTTCAGCCCATCTGACCAGCCAATCTAGATCCTCCTGTAATCTCAAGCTATCCTCCTCACTATTTACCACCCCACCAATTTTCGTGTCATATCACAGAATCACAGAAACACACAGTGCAGAAGAGGCCCTTCGGCCCATCGAGTCTGCACCGACACAGGAGAAACACCTGACCTACCTACCTAATCCCATTTACCAGCACTTGGCCCAGAGCCTTCAAAGTTATGATGTGCCAAGTGCTCATCCAGGTACTTTTTAAAGGATGTGAGGCAACCCACCTCCACCACCCTCCCAGGCAGCGCATTCCAGACCATCACCATGCTCTGGGTAAGAAAGTTTTTCCTCACATCCCCCCTAAACCTCCTGCCCCTCACCTTGAACTTGTGTCCCCTGGTGACTGACCCTTCAACTAAGGGGAACAGCTGCTCCCTATCCACCCTGTCCATGCCCCTCATAATCTTGTACACCTCGATCAGGTCACCCCTCAGTCTTCTCTGCTCCAACGAAAACAACCCAAGTCTATCCAACCTCTTTCATAACTTAAATGTTTCATCCCAGGCAACATTATGGTGAATCTCCTCTGCACCCCCTCCAGTGCAATCACATCCTTCCTATAATGTGGCGACCAGGACTGCACACGGTACTCCAGCTGTAGCCTCACCAAGGTTCTATACAACTCCAACATGACCTCCCTACTTTTGTAATCTATGCCTCGATTGATAAAGGCAAGTGTTCCATGTGCCTTTTTCACCACCCCCACTAACATGCCCCTCCGCCTTCAGAGATCTATGGACACACACACCAAGGTCGCTTTGTTCCTCAGAATTTCCTAGTGTCATGCCTTCATTGAATACCTCCTTGTCAAAATCTTGTCATCCGCGAACATACTGATCAACCCTCCTACATTCAAGTCTAAATCATTTATAATTACCACAAACAGCAAGGGACCCAACACCAATCCCTGTGGAACCCCACTGGACACAGGCATCCAGTCACAAAAACACCCCTCGACCATCACCTTCTGCTTCCTGCCACTCAGCCAATTCTGGATCCAATTTGCCAAATTGCCTTGGATCCCATGGGCTCTTACCTTCGTTATCAGTCTCTCATGCGGGACCTTATCAAAAGTCTTGCTGAAGACCAAGTAGACTACGTCAAATGCATTGCCCTCATCTACACACCTGGTCACCTCTTTGAAAAATTCAATCAAATTGGTCAGACAAAACCATGCTGACTGTCCTTGATTAATCCCTGCCTCTCCAAGTGTAGATTAATTCTGTCCCTCAGAATTGCTTCCAATAGTTTCCCCAACACTGAGGTTAGACTGACTGGCCTGTAGTTCCCTGGATTATCCCTTCCTCCCTTCTTGAATAACGGTACCAAATTGGCTGTCCTCCAGTCCTCTGGCATCTCTCCTGTGGCCAGAGAGGTATTGAAAATTATTGCCAGCGCCTCTGCTATCTCCTCCCTTGCCTCACTCAACTGCCTGGGATACATTTCATCTGGGCCTGGAGATTTAGACCATAAGATATAGGAGCAGAAATTAGGCCAATCGGCCCATCGAGTCTGCTCCGCCATTCAATCATGGCTGATAAGTTTCTCAATCCCTTTCTCCCGCCTTCTCCTCGGAACCTTTGATCCCCTTACCAATCAAGAACCTATCTATCTCGGTCTTAAATACACTCAATGACCTGGCCTCCACAGCCTTCTGTGGCAATGAATTCCATAGATTCACCACTCTGGCTAAAGAAGTTTCTCCTCATCTCTGTTCTGAAAGGTATTCCCTTTTCTCTGAGACTGTGCCCTCGGGTCCTAGTCTCTCCTACTAAAGGAAACATCTTCCCCATGTCCACTCTATCCAGGCCTTTCAGTATTCTGTAAGTTTCAATCAGAACCCCCCTCATCCTTCTAAACTCCATCGAGTATAGACCCAGGGTCCTCAAACGTTCCTCATATGTTAAGCCTTTCATTCCTAGGATCATTCTCGTGAACCTCCTCTGGACCCCCTCCAGGGCCAGAACATCCTTCCTGAGATACGGGGCCCAAAATTGCTCACAATATTCTAAATGTGGTCTGACCAGAGCCTTATAAAGCCTCAGCAGCACATCCCTGCTTTTATATTCTAGTCCTCTCCAAATAAATGCCAACATTGCATTTGCCTTCCTAACTACCGACTCAACCTGCAAGTTAACCTTAAGAGAATCCTGGACTAGGACTGCCAAGTCCCTTTGCACTCCAGATTTCTGAATTCTCTCCCCATTTAGAAAATAGTCTATACCTCTATTCTTCCTACCAAAGTGCATGACCTCACACTTCCCCACGTTGTATTCCATCTGCCACTTCTAGAAAAGTAGATAAATTCACTTAAAGTAGATTTATCTACTTTTAAGCCTGCCAGACCACTTAGAACCTCCTCCCTTTCTATACTAAGATAAAAACAAAATACTGTGGATGCTGGAAATCTGAAACAAAAACAAAAATAGCTGTAAAAACTCAGCAGGTCTGACAGCATCTGCGGAGAGGAACACAGTCCGTATCTTCATCAGAAGAGTCATACAGACTCAGAGCGTTAACTGTGTTCCCCTTTCTACACTAGTTTCTTTAATTATATCACAGTCCTCCTGCCTGATTTCCATACCCACGTCGTCCCTCTCACTTGTGAACACCGACACAAAGTATTCATTTAGAACCCTACCTACGTCTTCCGGCTCCACACACAAATTACCACTATGGCCCTTAATGGACCCTACTCTTTCCCTGGTTATCCTCTTACTCTTGATGTACTTGTAAAATAACTTTGGATTTTCCATTATTTTACCTGCCAATGTTTTTTCATGCCCCCTTTTTGCTCTACTAATTTGTTTTTTAAATTCCCCCCTACACATTCTATACTCCTCTAGGGTTTCCGCTGTTTTGAGCCCTCGGTTCCCTGGGTTTGTTGGTTCCACCCTTTATCTTTACTGGAATATGTTGGCCCTGTACTCTCCCTATTTCCTTCTTGAATGAGTCCCACTGCTCTGACACAGATTTACCTAAAAGTAGCTGCTCCCAGTCCACTCTGGCCAAATCATATCTGATCTTATTCAAATTGGCCTTCCCTCAATTTAGAACTCTGATTTCTGGCCCATCCTTGTCCTTTTCCATAACAACCTTGAAACTAACGGAGTTATGATCATTATCTGCAAAATGTACCCCCACTGATACCTCTACCACTTGCCCAGCTTCATTCCCTAAAATTAAGTCCAGGACCGCCCCCTCTTTTGTCGGACCTTCTATGTACTGGCTTAAAAAGCTCTCCTGGATGCATTTTAAGAATTCTACTCCCTCTAAACCTATCACACTATGACTAACCCAGTTAATGTTGGGGACATTGAAATCCCCCACTATTACTACCCTATTATTTTTAGACTTCTCTGAAATTTGCCTACATATCTGCTCTTCTATTTCTCTCTGACTGTTTAGGGACCTATAGTGCACTCCCAGCAATGTGATTGCTCCTTTTTTGTTTTTCAATTCTACCCACGTGGCTTCATTTGGGGCGCCTTCTAAGATGTCATCCCTCCTTACTGCTGTAATTGATTCCTTGATCAATATTGTGATACCCCTCCTCTTTCACCTGCTTCCTTGTATTGCCTGAAGACCCTATATTCTGGAATATTGAGCTGCCAATCCTGCCCCTCTCTCAACCATGTCTCTGTGACAGCAATGACATCATACTTCCATGTGTTAATTTGTGCACTCAACTCATCTGCCTTATTTGTCAGACTCCTTGCAATAAAATAAATAGCATCCTGAACAAGCCTCTTTCAAAAAAACTCAATGATTAATTTATTTTAAAACAAAACTTCTTTTAACTAGTTGCAAGTACCGGTTAACACCCAATTGTGATCGGGAAGTATAACTATCTATCTCTTCCACAGGTTCAAAGCTAAGGTTTGCCTCTGCCATGTGATTGTCTTTTTGTCTTCCAGCTGTTCATTAATTAAAGTGCTTTGCGGTTCAAAACAAACAAACAAATCTGTCTCAAGTCCCATGTAGGTCCGGTGATTTCTGGGAAGAGACCTGCTTGTTTACAGTTCCAAGGTGAATTTATGACCTTTCAAAAAAATCCCAGGTGAACACCCACATGTCCAGATCAGGTCATGTCCTTCCATTCTGTAAAGAAAATGGGAGATTCTGGTTCTGACACAGGGGTCATCAACCTGATTTCTTTTTCTGCTTTTATGTCTCTCCCAGGAGGTTACATGGCTGCTGTAAATGGGGAGGGTCTAAGCAGCTTTGATGGACCAAATGGTCTTTTCCAACCTTTTATTTTTCAATGTTTATATCTCAATGTGGCTTCTAATCAGACAAGAGGCTAACAGTGCTCCAGATAACAAAGGTTCTACCCTAACTAACATTCCCATTTTTCAATAAGAACATATTTAATATCTTTACCTGCTGTCCTGCAAAGGTAACTTGAACATAAGGATCAATGAAAACTTTATTATCTCCCAGAATTTTTGAAAAACTCCCCATAAATCCTGAGTTCATGCTGGGGAGATCCTCTGCTTTATAAATCTTGATGTAGAACTTTGCCCAGGGTCTCTCAGCTGGCACTTGTTTTGGAAGCAGAAGATTCCTACAACACAAAAAGATGTTTCTTAGTGGGAAAACAGAATGGAAAAACAAGCACCAAACTGCATGAATGTACCAAAACTGAAAAGAATAGAAGATTCTGGACTAATGTTTTCTAGACTAACAATTCTCTCTCAGAGAATTCTTTTCCCCAGCCAGCGGTGAAGGCTGGGTCTTTGAATATATCCAAGGCTTAGTTGGACAGATTTTCGATCGACAGGGGAGTGAAGGGTTCAGGGCTGGCTGGAAAGTGGAGTTAAGGTCACAATCAGATCAGCCACAATCTTATTGAATAGCAGAGGAGGCTCAAGGAGGCAAATAGCCTATTCTTGCTCCTATTTCTTATGTTTATGAGACTAACCAAGAAATGCAAACTGGTTTAAAAAACTCCAATAAGGAGGAAACACTCCAGGAATTGAAGATATGAATAAGGAGCAGGAATAGACCATTCGACCCCTCGAGCGTTCAAAGTTTCCAGGCCTTGAGAAGAATGAGTTAAAGTCAAAGCTATGGCAGCGAATCTTCACCAAATCGGGAATGATGTAGGTTTCTTTAGGCCCGCGATGGAAAGGTTTTGTGGAGCAAGTTCCTGCACAGCCTGGCTGGATCAGCTGGGAGTTAATGGAGCCTCTCATCCCAGGGCCATGGTCTCGAGCCCCATGTTGTGTAATGGCTTTTATATTTCTGTTATTTTTTATTGAAAACACTGAAGGAAGGTGTATTAGTAGAACGTGCAGATGCAGTATCAATCGCCTGTCAGCAAATCTGTGATTGTTTAAAGTGACAGCTGTTTTTTTGTGCAGTTCTGAGGTCCTGCTGCTGAATTCGAACTGGGAAGGAGATGGGCAGAAGGCACCAGCTTCCAAACAATACAGAATTCACTGACAGACAGCAGAGCTGCACTTAAAAAACATCTCTCACTTTAAACAGTCACAGGGGCGGAATCATCCCAGATTTGCACTAAGTGCAGTTGTAGGCGTGAAAAACAACGCTATACTCACTGGCCACAAGAGCGGGTTTTTGCGCTGAATTGTCCCCTTCCTGGTATGTCCTGCCTCATTAATAATTCATTCATGGGAAACACGCCGGATCACTGGTGGGCAGGTTTGGATTTGCCGGGCACGCCGTGGCCTCAGCGCTTCCTCGCTCCGGGCGCCATGTTTAAAGCAAACCAGAGCGCAGCCAACCTCATGTCTACAGCCCAGGACTGCTCCAAGCAACAGGTGGTCCTGGAAGCAAAGAAGACAACAGTCCCCAGACTTGGTAACGCCTCTCTGGAGCACCTGCTGGGCACGGTGGAGGGACACCACAATGTCCTCTGGCCACAGGAGGTCCACCAGAGTCACCAATCCGGCCTGGGAGGTGGTGACAGGGCAGTCAGTGCCACTGGAGCACAGAGGAGGTCAACCATCCAGTGCAGGAAGAGGATGAATGATCTCACCCGTTCCATCAGGGTAAGTCAACCACCTCATCACTCTCAACTCACACACTCACAAACCCATCACACACCCACAGGGATCTCACACCTCAAAGGACAACACCACTAACTCTCACACACACCCTCACATCTCCATCAGGCTCATACCCTCTCGAGCTCGTGTCCTCATCCTGTCCATGTCTCCGCTCACCACACAAACATTCCACTCAGCGCCATGTGTCCTGCTCACACTCTCTCCATCTGTTTCCATGCAGGAGAAGCTGGCTCACATCAGCAGGGAGAGGTCCCAGACTGGGTGGGGGTGGAGTGGCCCACATTAGGCCCCTCACTCACTTTGAGGAGCGGCCATCGCGCTGACTGGTGAGGATGTGGACCCTGCCTGTGGTGACGGTGAGGGTGTGGACCATGCCTGTGGTGACGGTGAGGGTGTGGACCCTGCCTGTGGTGACGGTGAGGATGTGGACCCTGCCTGTGGTGACGGTGAGGGTGTGGACCCTGCCTGCTGTGACGGTGAGGGTGTGGACCCTGCCTGTGGTGACGGTGAGGTCGGTGGTGAACACCCTCGTGAGGATCCTGCACCACATCATCCCTCTCTCAACACAACCGTGAGTGCCTCTCTCTCCTGCTTTTGACTCTGCTGCCAAGCACTCATTATCTCTACTTTGGTTCACAGGGAGCTCTGCCAAGGGACCAGCACCCTCAGCCAGCCAGTCCCTCAGCTCCATCCACATCCTCACCTCCAGCCAAAAGGACTCCTCCTCCATTGAAGAGCTGGAAATAAGCAGCCTGGAAGACCCGTCACAGCGCTTACCCACACCCTCCACCAGCGCAGAGACACACACCTCGGTGGGACCTAGATCTAGAGCAGGCCCGGGTTCACAATCTGGTGGTCACCGCATGGACACGTGTCCACAGCAGGAGGAGGCAGGTTCAGCCGAGCTCCCCGGCACTCGGAGGGCTGCTGAGGAAGAGGCATCTCTGAGGCCCGAGTCAGCCGACGAGCCCCTGGACTCGGCCTCCCAGCTCATCCTGGAGAGTCAGCAGAAGGTGGGGGAACATCAGCTGTTGGAAGCCCTCAGCAGAGTAGCTCGCGAGGCAGAGAACCTCCCCTCAGTTACCTATCAACCCATACCCTTGTCTTTAGAGGACGTCCAGGTGAACATGCACATTCCCTACCTTCCCGGAAATCCCACCCCCTGTCCTCATTGACCTCCCCAACCTCCTCCTTCACCAGCCACCCTCACCGTCCCTTCGACTGCTACCAATGCACCCTCACCCTCCCACCCTTCCGGCCCCTTTGCCCCTTCCCATACTCACCATTCCTTCCTACCATGCCTACCCTCAATTCGCTCCCCAAGAGGCAGCCATTGACTCCACAGACCCCTCCCTTGCACATTCACCTGGACATCCCTCTCCCCCCTCCCCCAATCCCTCTTCCGCCCTTACTCACCCCTCCACCTGGATACCTTCCCTCTCTGAACTCCCTCCTCCCCCGTTAAATCCTACTCCCCCCATACTCCCTCCTCCCCCCCAACTCCCAACCTCAATGCCTCCCACTGACAACTTTGTCCCCTCCCCACAACCTCATCCCTCATGCTGGTGCACCTTCCTCTCTCACCCCTACTGATCACCAGTAGCAGCCCATGATCGAGGCTGTGATGATCTGAAGCAGGCCGGAAGCATTGACGGAGACCTCCTGCCTTCCGGAAGCTGCTTCGCGGTGGAGCCGTGTCCATGAGAATCCACCCAGCGTGCGAGGCACGTGTTCCCCAGGGTCTGGTAACTGTCAGACTCCAGCATCTTCTTCTCCTCGGATGTCCGCGATCTGAGCAAGGCCCGAACAGTAAATCCTGACATCTGCACGTCCCGCTTGTCCAGACGTGTTCTGAGCCGGTGTATTTTCCTGGCATGGGGGATGATTCCGGTCGGGACTTACTTTGCTTCCCATTTAGCGGGATGTGAATCGGGTTGACGTTGGTGTCCAGCAGGATTGGCAGACACCATCAGCTAATTCCGTTGTGATTTCACACCGACCTGAAACCAAGTTTTGCCCCTCGCAACAATCTGCCCCAGGGAAGACCACGACCACAATCTGCCCTTGGGTGGATCAGCACAAAAATCTGTCTCCGGGGAGATCAGAACAATCTGCCCCCGAGAAGATCACCACAACAATCTATCCATGAGAAGATCACCATAACAATCTGTCCATGAGAAGATCACCACAACAATCTGTCCATGAGAAGATCACCACAACAATCTGTCCATGAGAAGATCACCATAACAATCTGTCCATGAGAAGATCACCACAACAATCTGCCCCCGAGAAGATCACCACAACAATCTATCCATGAGAAGATCACCATAACAATCTGTCCATGAGAAGATCACCACAACAATCTGTCCATGAGAAGATCACCACAACAATCTGTCCATGAGAAGATCACCATAACAATCTGTCCATGAGAAGATCACCATAACAATCATCCATGAGAAGATCACCACAACAATCTATCCATGAGAAGATCACCACAACAATCTGTCAATGAGAAGATCACCATAACAATCTGTCCATGAGAAGATCACCATAACAATCATCCATGAGAAGATCACCATAACAATCTGTCCATGAGAAGATCACCACAACAATCTGTCCATGAGAAGATCACCATAACAATCTGTCCATGAGAAGATCACCATAACAATCATCCATGAGAAGATCACCACAACAATCTATCCATGAGAAGATCACCATAACAATCTGTCAATGAGAAGATCACCACAACAATCATCCATGAGAAGATCACCATAACAATCTGTCCATGAGAAGATCACCACAACAATCATCCATGAGAAGATCACCATAACAATCTGTCCATGAGAAGATCACCACAACAATCTGCCCCCGAGAAGATCACCATAACAATCTGTCCATGAGAAGATCACCATAACAATCTGCATAATAATTTACAAACAACAGAAGATGAAAGTTGAAGTCAGTGAAACGTCTGCTTCCTCCTCACACATATATCAACAGACACACTCGCTGCTCTCAGCGCTACACTGAAAGGAAAATACAGCCATATCTGTTTTACTGAATAAAAATCTCAGTGTGATAAATTATAACCCCCAGCTTCCTTTGATGAATTTGAGATAATAACCCAATGTTTGAAGTGGAAACACAAATCAATTTTCCTTTTCTTTCTATCATCATCTAAATCTCTCAATTAGAACTGACACAAGGGGCTGGATGGCCTCGTTCTGTGCTGTAATCTCTATGAGTCTATAACTTGCAGCTAGCAATCATTCCCAGGTATCCAGTATTCTGCATACAAATCAGCCAAAGTCTAAGATTAATTGATTGAATAACCATTCCACTTCCATATAAATCACCTCAACCTCTCTGTTCCATTCCAACCTATAACTCACTCCAGGTACTGATTATCCTACAAACAAACTGAAGTCATCTGAACTTTTTAATCAAATTTCAGTCTTATGTTTATTTGTTTTTTTGTAATTAAAGACATTATATAAATGCAAGTTGTTGAAATGTAACCAATCATCAGTTAGGTTTTGACCACAGATCTGACTAAACACCAAGTAAGAATTTATTGAAGGGATATTGTGGATCCCCTCAGAAGTCCCACTGATATATTAACACTTCCTATATAATGGAAACAGTTCAGGAATATAAAATACACAGAAGCCCTCTACCTTCGGAAGCCGAAAGCCATATTTTCAACTCTTGCCATCAACTCCACTTCCTTGATATCTCTTCCTGTTCACTTGCTCACACACAACCGCTCCCTCTCTACCGCCCATAAACTCCACAGCTCAGATACCCATACTCTGTCCTTCAACAGACTCCATTCACTCATCACCCTGTTCTCATTGACCAACATGACTCCCTGACCCCATCACATTAAATTTATCATTTCAATTTCATTCTCATATTCAAACTCCTCCTTGGCCTCGACCCACTCTGAAACTTCCTCCAACATTACATACCCTCTGGCACCTTTTGGCCCTTTTATGGTCCCCTCATCTCAGCATTGGTGGAAAAGTTTATAACTACCTTGTCCCTCTCTCTGAAACTCTCTTCCCAAACTCCTTTAATCTTCTCCAAACTCAGCTTTTTGACCAAGGTTTGTGTCAGTCCTCTTGCTCTCTCTCCATTCCCCTGGCTATTTCTAATTGTGAAGAGTTGGGGTCTTAGAACAGCTTTAAAATGCAAGTCTATTCAAACTGCACACTGAACCAAAAGAACGATTCAATGAATGCCACTCTCCTGCTCGTTCCCCACAGTGCTCCAAATGCTCCTTCCACAATACAGCATTCCAGAGAACAACTGGATTTACCTTCCAGTTTTTACTTACTTTTCAATATCTTCATCCTGATTACTGGCTGTACTGGAGAGAAAGCCCTGTGAATCTCCTTTCCCCATTACAGAAATCGTACACTTCACAAATCCTTTTATGCCACCTTTAGTATCTTTAGGGTCAGTAAGAGTTGCCCATTTCTGAAAGAACTTGTGATCTGATAAAACAAGGAGAATATTTAATCATTTTCTGATGGTATTTTATTAATAAGAGAAAATAGCAAAATGATAAGTGGGTTTGTTATGGTTTTAATATTAAAGTAAACATTTGCCCTTGAGAGGGTCGTGAGTGAGGAAGCAAAATCATTCCAGATACCAAGAATTTCAGCTGAGAAACTTTACAAAAGGGAGACTCTGAGGTGAACTTAATAAATATTCAAAATTTATGGAAAGGGTTAGCAAAATGTAAACGTCATTGTAAACTATTCACTCTTGTGAGCAACCAGGGAATGAATGTACTGGGGATTTATAAATAGAATAATACTACAGAAAGGGGGAGAGGGTTGGTGGGGAAACTATGCAGTATGGATGATGCCATGGGGGCATAGTGGCTACTGGATAATTCAAAGTCTTTTCTTTTAGTGAAACACAATGGAATTATCCAATCTTTTGCATGAAATGATGTAAATGACACAACAAAGTGGGAATTCAATGCTAAAAATAGTTTATCAGATAATTTCAATTAAACAAATATGAACTAAGAGGAACAGGCTATACGACATTACTGTACTGCAGTCTAAATATATATATTTTAGATATACTAAGATATATACCAGACTATACTATATTACTGGACTTAGACTTAAAACTGTAGCCAGCAAGACCAGAATTATACTGCAAGCTGAGCCTGTGTGTGCGTTTCACAGTTTGCGTGTGTCCTTATACACACCGGCAGAGCTCTGCTTGCTAGCTCATCCTAGAGGAGGCTGCCAGCACTGTGATTCCTTGTTTTAAGTTTATGAGGTGTCAGGAAGTTCAGTTACAGAATGGAGTATGAAAGGGAAACGCACTGAAAGGACATTTATAACAAAAAGATGATTTGTATCTCTCTCTGCATCCCCCATGTTTCAGGATATAAGCGAGTTGTATGCAAATAGTGTTGGTAAAGATTGTGAGATCCCATTCTCAGCTTGTTGGATGCAGTTGGATGTACATCACCTGATGTACAAATAAAGTGAAACTAGTTACCTGGCTGTTGATAAACAGTTCCTGCATCAATCTTGAATGTTCCCAGCTGAACTCCAGTGAATGGGATTTTTTTTGCATGAACAACCTAGAGCACAAATAAATTAGGCAGAAACCAAATTGTTGCCACCGTTTCTATTAAAAGGTTTCTTTCCATAAACGGTGAAACTCCTCACCACCCTCAAATTCCCCTTCCACCTGCAACCTAGGCTTGTAAAACACAAAATGGTTGGCATTGAGTGTTGCTCAATTTAACCATCTTCACTGATTGTTTCAGCCTTGATAATGTCCTGCACTCTTGGACTGAGGCTTCACACGAGTTTGAGTCAACAACCCAGGCTGTTGATTTACAACCATTACACAATCAACAAGCAAAATGTCAGAAGGTCCTGGTCGCATTTGGGAATCAGTAGCAGCGTCACAATCACTTGTTGGGCTCCTGATTCATGGATGGGAAAAGCCCACCAGGATTCCTGCCCCATGTTGTTTTAGAATAAGCCCCACTCAGAACAATTGTTTACGGATTCTGGGCAATAATATGTTTGGAATTGTCTGTGACTATTTCTCATGTTGAAAGGCAGCAGCACCTATGGATCTGTACTCAGGGACATGTGAGAGCCCTGACCAGGTCACAGCCATGTATAATTGCACTGTCTCAGGGTCTGACATCAAAACAAGACCACTTGATAACAAAGTGTGTTGAGTCCAGTGGATCGAATCAACTCATTTCCCGTTTACAGACATCTCAGATCAAAAACACAAATCAAAATCTTGATTTAGCACTTGAGTAATTAAATATTATTAAAGTGCCTCAATTGTGAGTAACAGTTTCATACTTACAATAATTTCAATGATTTTATCAAACAAGACAGGTTGTGGCTCTTGGAATTCAAAAACAAAATACTAGGAAGAAAAGAGACACAATAATTTATTATTGTAAAATAAAATGCTAGTTTGGAAGCAACTTTGGAAAGAGAAACAGAGCGAAAGGGGCTGAATTTAATGTAGGGAACCATGGAGACCAGGCCCACTTAATTGTGGGACAGGCACTGCATCAATCTCTGGGCAGCGGCAACACCCCCACCCTCATTAACACCCTCCCCCTCATTAACACCCCCACCCTCATTAACACCCCCACCCTCATTAACACCCTCCCCCTCATTAACACCCCCACCCTCATTAACACCCTCCCCCTCATTAACACACCCACCCTCATTAACACACCCACCCTCATTAACACCCTCCCCCTCATTAACACACCCACCCTCATTAACACCCCCCACTCATTAACAGCCCCCACTCATTAACACACCCATCCTCATTAACGCACCCCCCTCATTAACATACCCCCGCTCATTAACACACCCACCCTCATTAACACACCCACCCTCATTAACACCCCCCTGCTCATTAACACCCCCTCATTAACACACCCACCCTCATTAACACACCCATCCTCATTAACACCCCCCTCATTAACACACCCATCCTCATTAACACCCCCCTCATTAACACACCCATCCTCATTAACACCCCCCCATTAACACCCCCCCTCATTAACACACACCCGCTCATTAACACACCCTCATTAACACCTCCCCCTCATTAACACCCCCCCATTAACACACCCACCCTCATTAACCCCCCCTCATTAACACCCTCCCCCACATTAACACCCTCACCCTCATCAACAGCCCCCCTCATTAACACCCTCACCCTCATTAATATCCCCCCTCATTAACACCGTCGCCCTCATTAACAGCCCCGTCATTAACACCCTCGTCTTTATTAACACGCTCCCCCTCATTAACACCTCCCCCTCATTAACACCCCCCTCATGAACACCCTTCCCCTCATGAACACCTTCCCCCTCATTAACACCCCCACCCACATTAACACCTTCCCCCTCATTAACACCCTCCCCCTCATTAACACCCCCACCCTCATTAACTCCCTCCCCCTCATTAACATCAACCTCATTAACACCCCCTCCCTCATTAACACCCTCACCCTTATTAACACCCCCACCCTCATTAACAACCCCCTCATTAACACCCTCGCCCTCATTAACATGCTCCCCCTCATTAACATCCCCCTCATTAATACCTCCCCCTCATTAACACCCCCTCATTAACACCCTCACTCTCAGTAACACCCCTCATGAACACCCTCCCCCTCATGACCACCTTCCCCCTCATTAACACCCCCTCATTAACACTCCCACCCCCATAAACACCCCACCCTCATTAACACCCCCACCCTCATTAACTCCCTCGCCCTCATTAACACCCCTGCCCCCATTATCAGCCCCACCCTCATTAACACCCCCACCCTCATTAACACACCCACCCCCATTATCAGCCTCACCCTCATTAACACCCCCACCTTCATTGATACTTCCCTCTCATTAACACCTCCCAACCTCATTAACACTCCCACCCCCATTAACACCCCCACCCTCATTGACACCCTCACCTTCATTAACACCTCCCAACCTCATTAATACTCCCACCCTCATTAACACCCCCACCCTTAAATGTTTTGGATTAGGGGAAAGTGGATTTTAGTAAAATAAGGCAGGATCTGGCCAAGGTAGACTGGGAACAGCTACTTATGGCGAAATCTACAGAAGAGCAGTGGGTGGTGTTCAAAAAGGAAATGGGGAGGGTTAAGGCTCAACATGTTCCCTCTAGGGTGATAGGAAGGAGTAACAAGCCCAGAGAACCATGGATGACCAGAGTTATTCAGGTTACGATGAGAAGGAAAAGAGAGGCTTTTAGCAGGTACAAGGGAAGCAAATCAGCGGAGGCATTAGTGGAGTACAGAAAGTGCAGGGTGGAGCTTAAGAAAGCAATTAGGAGAGCAAAGAGGGGATATGAGAAAGCTCTGGCTGGTAAAAGTAGGGAAAATCCCAAGATATTCTACAGGCACATCAATGGGAAGAGGATAACCAGGGAAAGAGTAGAGCCCATAAGGGACCAAGGGAGCAATCTATGGGTGGAGCCAGAGGACATCGCTAGAGTGTTGAATGAATACTTCACATCCGTCTTCACACAAGAGAATGAGGATGAAGGTATTGAACTCGGGGAGAGAGACTGCGAGGTTCTTGAGCATATTGATATAGGGAGTGACAAGGTATTGGAGGTGTTGGCAGGCTTAAAAGTGGACAAATCTCCAGGTCCGGATGATTTGTGTCCCAGACTGCTGAGGGAGGCAAGGGAGGAGATCGCAGGGGCTCTGACCCAAATTTTTAATTCCTCTCTGGCCACGGAGGAGGTGCCAGAGGACTGGAGAACAGCTAATGTGGTTCCTCTATATAAGAAGGGTTGTAGAGATAAGCCAGGGAACTACAGGCCAGTGAGTCTCACGTCAGTGGTAGGGAAACTATTGGAGAAAATTCTGAAGGAGAGTATCTATCTCCACTTGGAGAGGCAAGGTTTGATCAGGGATAGTCAGCATGGCTTTGTCAGAGGGAGGTCATGCCTAACAAATTTGATTGAATTTTTTGAGGAGGTGACCAGGTGTGTAGATAAGGGTCGTGCAGTTGATGTAGTTTATATGGATTTCAGCAAAGCCTTTGACAAGGTCCCACATGGGAAACTTATAAAGAAGGCAAATGCACATGGGATACAGGGTAATTTGATAAGGTGAATTCAAAATTGGCTTAGTTGTAAGAGACAGAGGGTGATGACAGAAGGATGCTTTAGTGACTGGAAGCCAGTGTCCAGTGGCGTACCACAGGGATCTGTGCTGGGTCCCCTATTATTCATCATTTATATAAACAACATAGATGACAATGTGGGGGGTAGGATTAGTAAGTTTGTGGATGACACAAAGATTGGCCGGGTGTTTAACAGTGAGGTTGAGTGTCTTGGGCTACAGGAAGATATAGACGGGATGGTCAAATGGGCAGATAAGTGGCAGATGGAATTTAACCTGAAAAGTGTGAGGTGATACACTTTGGAAGGAGTAATTTGACAAGGAAGTATTCAATGAACGGCATGACACTAGGAAGTTCTGAGGAACAAAGGGACCTTGGCGTGTGTGTCCATAGATCTCTGAAGGCGGAGGGGAATGTTAGTGGGGTGGTGACAAAGGCATATGGGACACTTGCCTTTATCAATCGAGGCATAGATTACAAAAGTAGGGAGGTCATGTTGGAGTTGTATAGAACCTTGGTGAGGCCACAGCTGGAGTACTGCGTGCAGTTCTGGTTGCCACATTATAGGAAGGATGTGATTGCATTGGAGGGGGTGCAGAGGAGATTCACCAGGTTGTTGCCTGGGATTAAACATTTAAGTTATGAAGAGAGGTCGGATAGACTTGGGTTGTTTTCGTTGGAGCAGAGAAGACTGAGGGGAGACCTGATTGAGGTGTACAAGATTATGAGGGGCATGGACAGGGTGGATAGGGAGCAGCTGTTCCCCCTTAGTTGAAGGGTCAGTCACGAGGTAACATAAGTTCAAGGTGAGGGGCAGGAGGTTTACGGGGGATGTGAGGAAAAACTTTTTTACCCAGAGGGTGGTGACGGTCTGGAATGTACTGCCTGGGAGGGTGGAGGAGGCGGGTTGCCTCACATCCTTTAAAAAGTACCTGGATGAGCACTTGGCACGTCAAAACATTCAAGGCTATGGGCCAAGTGCTGGTAAATGGGATTAGGTAGGTAGGTCAGGTGTTTCTCATGTGTCGGTGCAGACTCGATGGGCCGAAGGGCCTCTTCTGCACTGTGATTCTGTGATGATTAACATCCCCCCTTTGTTAACATCCCCCCTCATTAACACCCTCTTCTTATTAACATTTCCCCCTCATTAACACCTCCCCCAGATTAACACCTCCCTCATTACTATCTCGCCCCTCATGAACTCCTCCCTCTCATTAACGCTTCCCACCTCATTAACACCCCCCTCATTGACGCCTCCCTCTCATTAACTCCCCCACCCTCATTAACATCTCCCCCATTAACATCTCCCTCTCATTGACACCCCCACCCTCATTGTCGCCTCCCTCTCATTAACTCCCCCACCCTCATTGTCGCCTCCCTCTCATTAACTCCCCACCCTCATTGTCGCCTCCCTCTCATTAACTCCCCCACCCTCATTAACATCTCCCCCATTAACATCTCCCTCTCATTAACACCCCCACCCTCATTGTCACCTCCCTCTCATTAACTCCCCCACCTTCATTAACATCTCCCCCCATTAACATCTCCCTCTCATTAACACCCTCATTAACACCCCCACCCTCATTGACACCTCCCTCTCATTAACACCTTAACACCTCCCCCACATTAACTGCCCCCCCCCTCATTAATGAGCCATTTGACATCCATTATCCCCAAGTCCACTACAATTTAGCAGTCGCTCAGGGATTAATGAGGTGCTGCACTGGTGTCCTGCACCCTCAGGGAGCTGGGAAGGGATGGGGGACCCCTCACTATCAGTCACTCCGATCAGGCAGTGAAGTGGCCGCTGAAAACCACCCCCTTGCTCTTGCCTCCAAACCCCCGTCTCTATGACCCTCAGACTGCGACTCCCATCCCTGTGGCCTAGAGACCCTCCACAGTTCTGGGCCTTGGGTGGGTGCAGTGCTGCCAACAGATACTGCTCCCACTGGCAGAAATGAGGAGCTGCTGGCCTCTGATTGGCAGGGGGTGAACCACACCTCCCCCCCACCCCCCCAGCCACACACACACACCCCCCTCACCCCACCACAGAGCTGACGGGGGCTCCCTGCTGGTTCTCCAACCGGAGGGTAAGATCCCCGTCAGCCCAACAAAATCCTGGCCAATGTTTCAGGTCAAAGGCCATTCATCAGTTATTGTCATCTAGTTTGACATATTCTACACCATTCTTTGTAGGATATCCATTCCATTAGGTTTATTCTACTCTTAGTTTTGCATCAGATGAAATCAGTTACATTTATTTCATTGACAGGAGAGAGAGGAGAAATTACCCAATCAAAAAGATTTACCATCTGCTCCCCTCCACATCCATTCCAAAGTTCAGTCATTCCGTGAAGAAGACTCTCACATTGGTCCAAAATTTCCCATCCCAATTGATCCAATAAGTGGCCATCTTATGCCCCTGCTGACATTTTACCAGTGTCAGCAGAGCTCGTGCCACATGTGGACATTGCCAGGCACATTGAGGCAGCTTCCAACTGGACTCGCAGGAGGGAGCTTCCTTTCTGGGTGTTTGATAGTCCAAAAAGGACCCCCCATCCCCCACACTCCAAAATGTGGCAATGGCCAGCCCCATGGCTCTAATGCCACTGGAGGGATCACCCCCTGCCCCCCACCTCCGATCGCCAGGGCCTGCCTACATTATGAGAATTTCTTCCCGGCCCTTTGAGAACAACCTGCCCTCTCCCCTCCCTGTGGCCTCAGCAGCAGCCACCTCTATCGGACACTCTGCATGTCAGTAAAATTCCTTCTCCTGATTCTGACAGCAACATTTCAAAAATAACACTATCTGAAAACATAAAACAAGAGCCAGACACAACAAAGAGAATGTGCAATAATCTCGCAGCACAAATCATCAACCAAATTCATATCCTAACCATACTGTCCGTTATACCCCATAAATCATACACCCCAGTCATAATATCCATTACACTCTCTCAATCAGTGACTCTAACGCACTCTGTACATTGCCAAATGATGCGTATTCCTTTAGTAAAGTGACAGGATGATGTCTGTTGGTTTAAGAATGATTCCACTGACTGAAGTTTAGCTATTTTGGTGGATTTACCTCATTATAAAACGGGCAGTTGGTGGATTTCTGAGTTGCTGTGTGCTTCTTTTCATCTCCCACCTTCACATAAACTACTGGGTCGATGTTCACCCCAATTAATTTTCGTGCCTCGAGTACATTCACTGTTACCTACAAAACAATCAGAGAGAAGTGGATCACAGAAAGGCCATTCGACTTGCTTGTCACTTCAGCTTCACACAGGAAATATTTCCAGCCTGTTTCACAGCTCCTCACTATTAACCAGCAAGACTGCAAAACGAGGCTAATTCTCTCCTCAGCCAACATCAACAACAAGCATTAAACAGCGGGAGTCGGTAAATACAATCAGTGGAGCCCTCACCAATTTCACTCCATGTTACTCTAGTTTAGATTAGCTCATTCATCCCAGATCGCGGTTAAATGTTAAATCTTGTCACTCTGTAAAATGGAAAGAGTAAACTTTCCTTTTGGAAAAAGTAAACTTTCCAGTCAAATACAGAAAAGGAATATAATATACAGGAAAGGCTCTAATAAGCCTTTCAGAAATGCCAATCTGTAGAAAACAATAAACTTAAGTCAGTTTCTCAATTATTTCAATTTAAAGTGCAATTTTTCTCATGAATCGAAAAATAAATGAAAGGTCAATGTGATTGAATTATTTAAGTGCCATTGCAATTCTAAAAGTCAAACAAACTGATGACTCAGTTATCATCTCTCTCTCAGAGTAGCAACTGTACCTCTGGGATTACACAGTGATTTAGGCTTCAATTATCAACTCACCCCCAGGAATTTTTTAAATTCTGTTTGTGGGTGTTGCTGGCCAGGCCAGCATTTATTACCCATCCCTAGTTCAGAGGGCATTTAAGAGTCAACCACAGGTGGGTTTGGAGTCACATGTAGGCCAGGTAAGGGCAGCAGATTTCCTTTCCTAAGGGACATTAGTGAACCAGATGAGGTTTTTTAAATGACAATTGGCAAAATTTAATTCCAGATTTTTATTAAATTTAAATTCCACATCTGCCGTGGTGGGATTTGAACCTGGGTCCCCAGAGCATTACCCTGGGTCCCAGTCCACTATGCCACCACCTCCCTATTTACTCTAAGGGCACAAGTGTTACTGACTTCATTTATTCACAGTTCTATCATGTGACAGTGATGTGTTTAACAGGGTTTGCATCATCACATCATTTATTTTAAAATAAATAGGCTAAAATTTGTCCAATACCTTTTCAAACTCATTTTTTCACTGCCCCTTTATACATATCATGCGACATGTGATGTCATAACAATAACAGACGTGAGGGAGTGAAACACACTCAGAAATCTAATGGATTGGGTAAGTGCTCTCAGCGTGTGACACCCACAACTAGCATCTGTCCTGTAACCTAGCTCGACATTCAGCTTTAGTCCCAATCTCTCACTCATTACCTGGAAGTTCTGTATTCTGGGTATATCCAGCTCTGCCCTGGTAAAAAGCCTACAGCGACTGTGAACAGAAATATTCTGAAGTTAGTGTTTCAATAGCTGAGCAAGATCAATGTAAAAACAAACAAATGGAATCACCAGATCCTGATTGGAGGAAAAGCTTTCGAGTGAGAGTTGGGTTGCTCCCAAATCATTAAACACAAAAACTAAAATACCATTAATCTCAGCTGGACCATGTCTCATTGGAGTCAGACAAACAGAACCAATATTTCATAACTCATCTCAACATGGTGTCTCTCACAAGGCAGCTCAGCACATTCTCACCTAACACCCTGTAAGCCAGAGACCCCAATAATACAGTTCTGAAGAAGAGTCGTGTTGGTCTCAAAACGTTAACTCTGTTTCTCTCTCCACAGATGCTGCCGGACCTGCTGAGTTTTTCCAGCATTTTCTGTTTTTATTTCATGTCTCCAGCATCAGCTGTATTTTGTTTTTATCCCAATAATACTGTCTGTTACTCCCTATAAATCACAGACTCCAATAATAATGTCCATTACAAATCATAAATCATAGAATCTCCTCCCCTGCAGTATTGCAGGGATGCTGCATCGTTGGAGATCATGTCCTTTGAATCCCTGTTCTACAGGGGATTATGAATCTCATTGGATTACTCACAGAACTGTAGATCTCATGTGCTCCCAGCCAGTGTTCCTCCCCTAACCAATCACATCAAAATAGATTGATTGGTCATTCATTTCACAACATATTGTGGGATCCAAAAATGGTTGCCATGTTTGACTACATGAATAGTCGCTGCATTACAGAAACAATATAAAAGCAAGTCTTTTGTCTCATCATTCACCTTTTCTGAAGAGTGAAAGACACGGAACTGATATCAACTTCCGAAATATCAACATCATCGTCATCCTCACTGCTATCATTGTTGACTAACTTCCGCCCAAGTGCTTTTGTCTTTTTATCCAACTGATCCTCTTTATCCAACACGCTTGGGCTGCAAGAGAGTAAGAATTAGGAATGCAAATGGAATGTTGGCCTTTATTGCGAGGGAGATGGAGTATAAAAGTAGGCAAGTCTTTCTACAACTGTACAGGTCATTGGTGAAACTACACCTAGAGTACTGTGTGCAATTTTGATCTCCCTATTTAAGAAAGGATATACTTGCATTGGGAGCAGAAGGTTCATTAGGCTGATTCCTGGGAAGATGGGGTTGTCCTTACAAGCAAAGGTTGAGCAGGTTACTCATTGGGATTTAGAAGAATGAGAGGCGATCTTATTGAAATGTATAAGATTGTGAGGGAGCCTGAGAGGGTGGCTGCTGAAAGACTGTTTCCACTCAGGGGAATCTAGAACTAGGGGACGCAGATGTAAAATAAAGGATCTCTTATTTAAGACAAAGGTGAGGAGGAGTTTCTTCTCTCGGAGGGTCGTTAGTCTGTGGAATTCTCTTCCCCAGAGAGCAATGGGGGTCACTGAAGATATTGAAGGCTGAGTTGAACAGATTTTTAATCTGCGAAGGAGTACAGGGTTATGGGGGACGGACAGTAAGGTGGAGTTAAGGCCACAATCAGATCAGCTAAGGTCTTATTGAAAGCTCAATGGGCTGAATGGCCAACTCCTGCTCCTATTTCTTGTGTTCTTCTGATCTTAAAGGATTATGTGAGAAAAGTTGTTTTCCAGACTTTAGACAATCATTTTTAAACTATTGAAAGAAGATTAACTTACTCGTGAGATCGGTATCCCTCGTTTTGGATAATAAGAGCTTCCCTGTGAAGAAAAAAATGGAAAAACTCTATCAGATGAGAAATATATTAATGAAGTAGCACTGAGTAACTCACCTCCTGACTCCCCAAAGCCTGTCCACCATCTACAAGGCACAAGTCAGGAGTGTGATGGGATACTCCCCACTTGCCTGGATGAGTGCAGCTCCCACAACACTCAAGAAGCTTGACACTGTCCAGGACAAAGCAATCCACTTGATTGGCACCACATCCACAAACATTCACTCCCTCCACCACCGACACACAGTAGCAGCAGTGTGTACCATCTACAAGGTGCGCTGCAGGAATTCACCAAGGCTCCTTAGGCAGCACCTTCCAAACTCACGGCCACTACCATCTAGAAGGACAAAGGCAGCAGATAGATGCAAACACCACCACCCGGAAGTTCCCCTCCAAGTCACTCACCATCCTGACTTGGAAATATATCGCCGTTCCTTCAGTGTCACTGGGTCAAAATCCTGGAATTCCCTTCCTAACAGCACTGTGGGTGTACCTACACCACATGGACTGTAGCGGTTCAAGAAGGCAGCTCACCACCACCTTCTCAAGGGAAAGTAGGGATGGGCAATAAATGCTGGGCTCAGCCAGTGACACCCACACCCCATGAATGAATTTTTAAAAAAGTAACAACAGCACTGAATAACCTAATTTTTCTTAAAACTGATTGAAGGGCACAAAAATGCCTTGGCTTCAGTGCTTATTGTAAATCTTATTCAGAGGAGATCTGGGTACTTCAGTGCAGTACAGGAGTAGGGTAGTGGGAATCATGGTAGAGTTCCTTCAAAGAGCTAGCGAACAAACATACATACAAACATACAAATTAGGAGTAGGAGGTGGCCACTCAGCCCCTCGAGTCTGCTCTGCCATTCAATAAGATCGTGGATGATCTGATTTTAATCTCAATCCTCATTCCTGCCCACCCTCGATAACCTTTCACCCCCTTGCTGATCAAGAATCTATCTACCTCTGCCTTAAAAATATTCAGACTCTGCTTCCACCTCCTTGAGTAAGGGAGTTCCAAAGACTCACTACCCTCAAAAAATTTCCCTCATCTATCTTAAATGAGTGACCCCTTATTTTTAAACAATGACCCCTAGTTCTAGATTCTCCCACATGAGGGAATATCCTCTTCACATCCACCCTGTCAAGACCTCTCAGGATCTTGAAGGTTTCAATCAAGTCGCCTCTTAATCTTCTGAACTCCAGCGGATACAAGTCTAACCTGTCCAACCTTTCCTCATAAGACAACCCACCCAATTCAGGTATTAGTCTAGTAAACCTTCTCTGAACTGCTTCTAACGCACAAACATGATGGACTGAATGGCTTCCTGCTCTGCAGTATACTCCACCCTGGTGTGGAAAGTGAGACATTTTGAGTTTGAAGATGAGGCAAATTGTTATGGCAGATTACAGGAACTGTGTTTGGCACCTGGTCCATGTTGTATCTGACTTCACGTTGTCAAAATGGAATAAAATTCCTCTTTCCAGCTCCCTCCTCCATAAGCACAGCCATCACTCAAACCCTCAAACCAAGTAAAAGCAGAAAGGAAGGACTAACATGATTGGAATGGAGCAGAAGGCTGAGTTTGAGAATGTGCTTTCTCTACTCGTAAATATGTTTCTGACTGTGTAGTTCACTGACCTGTCACTTATATCAACCACAAAGTCATTTTCTGCCCATGAACCCACAGCTCCCTCGACTGGCTGATATCTGACTTCCAGGTCCACCAATATCTGAAATCAAATAACAATTAGAAAAAGATAATTTATTACCTTCTACACAGCTCAGCCCAACTGGTGCCCTTTTCACCTCAGAGTCAGGGTGAAGCTCACCCCTCAAACCAGGCTGACACTCCAGCACTGCTGAAGGCGCTGGTACCCACATACACATCAGATAAAGCAGGGTGGGTTTTACAATGATTCAAAGGAGAGGAGGAATTCCTGACCAACATTCCCCCTAAAGTCATTCAGGTTCTGCCAGAGCCACTTGCTTCATCACAGCCTTGACAGATATTGACACAAGAACAGAACAGCAAAGGAGACAAAGAGCTTCTATCAACAGCATGTTAGCATTTGACAAAGCATGGCATGTTCAATTATTGGAGTGCAGGGAAGGATATTCAATTATTGGGGTGCAGGGAAGGATATTTAATTATTGGGGTGCAGGGAAGGATATTTAATTATTGGGGTGCAGGGAAGGATATTCAATTATTGGGGTGCAGGGAAGGATATTTAATTATTGGGGTGCAGGGAAGGATATTTAATTATTGGGGTGCAGGGAAGGATATTCAATTATTGGGGTGCAGGGAAGGATATTTAATTATTGGGGTGCAGGGAAGGGTTACACAGTTAATCCTAGAATTTAAGAGAATGATATATGGAGAAAGATTGACAACTCTGGTCTTATTTTCTTCTTAAAATAGGAGACTGAGGAGGAATGTAGTAGCAATGTTTAAAATTATGAAAGATTTGGAAAAATGGGATCCAGCGAGGTTTTGTGATGGATAGAATTTAAACACGCTTATATTTATATATTAAGCATAACAAAAGCAAGGATGAGAACTAAACACGTAGTGAATATGTAGGATAACTGGCACAAAACATGGAACAAGAAACATTAATGGATTTAAAGAAGGAAATAAATAACTAATATGATTCAAGGTTATTAGAAATACATCAAGGGAATACTATTGATAGAGATACTAAATGGGGCAAAGGTATCTCTTTTATTCATTCACAAGATGTGGGCTTTGCTGGCTGGGCCAGCATTTATCGCCCATCCCTAGTTGCCCTTGAGAAGGTGGTGGTGAGCTGCCTTCTTGAACCGCTGCAGTCCATGTGGTGTAGGTACACCCACAGTGCTGTTAGGAAGGGAGTTCCATGATTTTGACCCAGCAACAGCGAAGGAACAGCGATATATTTTCAAGTCAGGATGGTGAGTGACTTGGAGGGGAATTTCCAGCTGGTGGTGTTCCCATCTATCTGCTGCCTTTGTCCTTCTAGATAGTAGTGGTCATGGGTTTGGAAGGTGCTGTTGAAGGAGCCTTGGTGAATTCCTGCTGTGCATCTTGTAGATGGTACACACACTGCTACTACTGTGTGTCGATGGTGGAGGGAGTGAATGTTTGTGGATGTGGTGCCAATCAAGCGGGCTGCTTTGTCCTGGACGGTATCAAGCTTCCTGAGTGTTGTGGAAGCTGCACTCATCCAGGAAAGTGGGGAGTATTCCATCACACTCCTGACTTGTGCCTTATAAATGGTAGACAGGCTTTGGGGAGTCAGGAGGTGAGTTATTCATCACATGATTCCCAGCTGTGGAAATGTTTAGGTTTAATAATTATTTACAATTAGTTTGTTTAGTTGTGTATTATGATTAATCAATTAACCCAATATGATATTCTGCTTAATTGTGGTCAATGCAGGACACTAGCATATCACATGACTAGGTCACAATTAGCAGTCGTGTCCACACTCGACAAGTGAAAAACACCACATGGCCCCCAGGCATTGAAGATGGCAGGGCATGTTGAGAGAGCAGTTAGTAAAGCAAATAGCATCTTAGGCTTTATTAATAGAGGCATTGAGTACAAGAGTAAGGAGGCCATGTTGAGTTTGTATAGGACATGAGTTAGGCCTCATCTGGAATACTGCATCCAGTTCTGGGCGCCATACTTGAGGAAGGATGTGAAGGCATTGGAGAGAGTACAGAGGAGATTCACAAGAATGATTCCAGGGATAATGAACTGTAGCTATGAGGATAGATTGGAGAGGTTGGGATTGTTTTCCTTGGAGAAAAGAAGGCTGAGAGGAGGCAAGATCCTAAAGGTATGGACAGGTAAATAGTGAGAAACTGTTCCCGCTCACAAGAGCATCAAGAACTAAAGGACACAGATTTAAAATAATTGGCAAAAGGAGCAAATGTGATGTGAGGAAATTTTTTTCCACCCAGAGGGTGGTTGGAGTCTGGAACAAACTTCCTGAAAGGATGGTGGAGGCAGGTTCGATCGAGGTATTCAAAAGGGAATTGGATTGCTGTCTGAAAATAGAGAAGGTGAAAGGTTACCGGCATAAGGCAGGGGAGCGGGACTAGGAACGCTCTTTCAGAGAGCCCAGTGCAGACTCAATAGGCCAAATGATATCTTTCTGCACTGTAAAGATTCTGTGATTCTATGCAATGATGTCAAGGTTGAACAGTTCTGGTCTGGGGCCATCAAACTCCCTCACAATTAAGACTTATCAGTGGTGCTCATACCTATGACTCAGAGGGGAGTTAGAAAGGCCATTTGAACAAAGAAAACAAGTGTTAAACATTTCACCTTATGTCCCGAATTAGTGTAAATTTAACTTGTAATGTTTTAAGAGAAGCTGTCTCTTCCTTCACAGCGTGTAACCCTCTTTGGTTCTGTAATCAGTTTTTGTAACTATGTAGTTCTCTTGACAAAAATGTTATTCCTTATGTACGTGTAATGTATTTTGCTGTATCATGTATCTGTATCCTGTTACTTCAGCTTTAACACACCAGTCATCTTTATGCACTGATTTTATATGTATTTTATATCGACTTTATGTAATTTCTGTAACTATAATTTCTGTAAGGCTATGCACCACTCTATTTCACTAGGATGAATTATGAAGCAAGAACTGCACTGAGCCAGTAAAGTCGCTGCCTGATTTATTAAATATTACTTAAATGTTTCCTGAGTTACCTCACTAATTATCTCCAATTGCCTGAACAGTTAAAGTCTCAAAAGAACAAACTGATATTAAGCGAATGCAGCTCATGGATTTGGAGGTAAACACCAACAAAAAACTAACACAGCCCCTGAGCTGCTCTTGTAGCCACAGTATTTCTATGGCTAGTCCAGTTCAGTTTCTGGTCAATGGTAACCCCCAGGATGTTGACAGTGGGGGATTCAGTGAAGGCGATGCCATTGAATGTCAAGGGACGATGGTTAGATTCTGTCTTTTTGCGGATGGCATTGCCTGGCACTTATGTGGTACGAATGTCACTTACATACGATCACACGACTTAGGAGCAGGAATAGGCCACTCGGTGCCTCGAGGGTGCTCCACCATTCAATAAAATCACGGCTGATCTTATTGTGGCCTCAACACCACATTCCACCTACCCCCAATAACCTTTGACTCTATTGTTAGCCAAGTATCTATCTACCTTACCCAAGATTATCGCCATACCTTTCTCGCAAACCTCCATTATTTCTTCCTGTATATCCCGTCCTACAGTGTGGTTACTGTTAGGGGGTCTGGCAGCATCGGCGGAGAAGAACAAAGTTGACATTTTGAGTCCTCATTGAACATCAACTTTGTTCTTCTCCGCCGATGCTGCCAGACCTGCTGAGTTTTTCCAGGTATTTCTGTTTTTGTTTTGGATTTCCAGCATCCGCAGTTTTTTGTTTTTATATCTGCATAGCTCTTAGTTCTGTCTCTTTATTATTTTTGTAATCTTTAGCCTTATCTGCTGGTGTACTCTGAGATTTGTACACTCTTCCCCTTGTCATCAATGCTTTGATTCATCTTCAAGAAGATGGTTCATCTTCAAGGACTAAGAACATTCTGGAAGAATGTGTGTTTTTTAAAAGCCACTGTCCCTGAAAGGGTAAAGACTCTGGTTGCTGCTGTTCCTGGAAAAGACAGCATTTTACAAGAGAAGGTAATTAAGCAGTTTTAAAAGAGCTGGAAACCTCTTGATCCTGGTGGATTGTTTACAGAAGGGGTCACATGGTTTGTGGCTTTGGCAAAAACCAGGCCTGGAAATCTGTTTAAAAGCTGGTTTTGGTTTGTCTTTGATAAGAAAGAAGGATGAACTGCTTGCAAGAAGGCCAAAGCTCTTTACAGTCCAGGGCCGGAAGTGAATAGAAGCTGCTCCTAAGTTGCTCTACATTCTGCAACTGAGTGCCTGCAAGTGTTCCTCAAGTCCGCCTGAAAAGTAGTGCAAGAGTCATCGATTGTTTCGTGGATCAGCGCCAAGAAACCAACCCGGACACCGTTTCGAGGATTCCACCATCTTTCCTTTGCCCTGGAGCCATTAACTTTTAACCATTTGGCAGAATTCCTCTATTTTGTTTTATTTTATTTTGGTGTGTGTGCGTGAGTTAGGGTATTTAGAAAGAATATTTATTATACTTCCATATTTCATACTGTTTGTTAATAAACTTGCCTGTCTACTTGACAAGACTGGCTTTTATAATAGACTAATAATATTGTTGTTTATTGAAGATATCTGGACATTGAGTGGTCATTGTGAGATTACTCGGTAAAGCACATATTTGGCCGTACAGCTAGCTGGAGAAATCATTTCAATATAGGTTGTGAGCTGTGGAGTAGTGGAACTAGAGACAGACAGTGCACTCAGTCCACCTCGGTCATAATACCCTTCTTGCCACACTCTGATCATCATTTCCTTTATTCCTGCCTTGCTCTTTCGCATTGCCTTATCTTTTCAATTTATCACATCTTCCCAAACTTGATCCTTTTCCCCAACTATTTAGTTTAAAGCCCTCTCCACCACCCTAGTTATATGATTCATCAGAACACAGGTCCCAGCACGGTTCAGGTGAAGATTGTACGATTGGTATAGTTCTGCAGTCCTAACACATCACCTGCCCTGCCATCTTTATTATGTGTTAATTCATTTATTTTTCTTAAATAATTTATAATTAATAAACACTGCTATCCCAATAACCTTTACTACTGCCAGTAAACCTTACTGCAATTAATAAAAGCTTACAATTACAATAATTACATGAGTTTTGAAGATAAACGAGCAAAATCACTTATCTGGTTTCCTGTGATATGTACGTACATATGAACATACAAAATAGGAGCAGGAGTAGGCCATTTGGCCCCTCGAGCCTGCTCCGCCATTCAATAAGGTCATGGCTGATATGTTGGTGTTTCGAATTCCACATTCCCATCTACCCAATAACCTTTGATTCCCTTATCTAACACCAATCTATCTACCTCCGCCTTAAAAATATTCAGTAACCCCACCTCCCCTGCCTTTGGAGACAGAGAATTCCAAAGTCACACAACCCTCTGAGAGGAAAAAGTTTCTACTCATCTCTGTCCTAAAAGGGCGACCCCTAATTTTAAAACATTGCCCCCTAGTTCTGGACTCACCCACAAGAGGAAACATCCTTTCCACATCCACCTTGTCAAGGCCGTTCAGGATCTTGTAAACTTCAATCAAATCACCCCTCACTCTTCTAAACTCCAGTGGAAACAAGCCCAGTCTGTCTAACCTTTCCTCATAAGACAACCCACTCATTCCAGGTATCAATCTAGTAAACCTCCTCTGAACCGCCTCCAATGCATTTACATCCTTCTTTAAATAAGGAGACAAAGGAGACACAGTATTCAAAATGCAGTCTCACAAATGCCCTGTAGCATAACAACCTTACTCTTACATTCAATTCCTCTCGTAATAAAGGATAGCATTCCATTAGCTTTCTTAATTACTTCATTACCTTTAGCAGCTCCTTCCAAACCCATGACCACTACCATCTAGAAGGACAAGGACAGCAGATAGATGGGAACATCACCATCTGGAAGTTCCCCTCCAAGTCACTCACTATCCTGACTTGGAAATATATCAGCCGTTCCTTCACTGTCGCTGGGTCAAAATCCTGGAACTCCCTCCCTAACAGCACTGTGGGTGTACCTACACCACATGGACTGCAGCGGTTCAAGAAGGCAGCTCACCACCACCTTCTCAAGGGCAATTAGGGATAGGCAATAAATGCTGGCCCAGCCAGCGAAGCCCACATCACATAATTTTTTTTAAATGCTGTATCTGCATTCTAACTTTTTGTGACTCACACATGAGAACACCTGGATCCCTCTGCACCGCAGAATTATGCAGCTGTTCTCCACTTAAGTAATATTCTGCTTTTTTATTCTTCCTGCCAAAGTGAACAACTTCACATTTTCCCACATTAAACTCCATTTGCCAGATCTTTGCCAACTCACTCAATCTATCTGTATCCATCTGCAACTTCTTCATATCCTCTTCACAACATACTTTCCCACCTTTCTTTGTGTCATCTGCAAATTTAGCTTCATGTCTTCACTCCCCTCATCTAAGTCATTGATGTAAATCATAAAAAGTTGAGGCCTCAGTACAGGCCCCTGTGGGACTCCACTCGTCACATCCTGACAATCCGAAAAAGACCCATTTATGCGTACTCTCTGCTTTCTGCCAGCCAGCCAGCCAATCTTCTGTCTATGCTAATTTGCTACCCCCCGACAACATGAGCTTTTATTTTCCGTAATAACCTTTAACCTTTGATTTGGCACCTTATCAAATACCTTCTGGAAATCTAAGTAGAGCATGTCTACAGGCTCCCCTTTATCCACTGCACATGTTACTCCTTCAAAACACTCCAATAAATTGGTTAAACATGATTTCCCTTTCATAAACCTATGTTGACTTTTCCCAAGTACCTGGAGTTTTTCTAAGTGCCCAGCTATAGCCTTTTTGATGATCAACTCTAACACTTCCCCACGACAGATGTCGAGCTAACTGGCCTATAGTTTCCTGTTTGCTGCCTCCCTCCCTTTTTGAATAGAGGGGTTATATTTGCTACTTTCCAATCTGATGGAACCTTTCCAGAATCTAGCGAATTTTGGAAAATTAACACCAGAGCATCAGCTACCTCATTAGCCACCTCTTTTAAGACCCTAAGATGTAGACCATTGGGACCCAGGGACTTGCCAGCCCCCAGCTCCATCAATTTGCTCAGTACCATTTCCCTAGTGATTTTAATTTCACCAAGTTCCTTTCTCCCGTTCACCTCCTGATTTGCAGCAATTACTGGAATGTTTTTTGTATCCTCTACTGTGAACACAGAAGCAAAATATTTGTTCATTTCATCCGCCATTTCCTTATTATCTATTATTAACTCTCTACTGTCACTCTCCAGAGGACCAACACTCACTTTACTTACCCTTTTCCTTTTTAAATACCTATAGAAACTCTTGCTATCCGTTTTTACATTTCTAGTTAGCTTCCTCTCATACTCTAATTTATTTCTCCTGATTAACCTTTCAGTCATTCTCTGCCGTTCTTTATATTCTGTCCAATCATCTGTCCTGACACCCATCTTTACAGAGTTGTATGCTTTTTCCTAAAGTTTGATACTTTCCTTAACTTCTTTAGTAAACCACGGATGGTGGGTCCTCCCTTAGAATTTTTCTTAATAGTAGGAATATACTTATTCTGAATACTCTGAAATATCCCCTTAACTACCTGCCACTGCTTCTCTATTGATCTATCCTCTAGCCTAGTTTCCCAGTTCACTTCAGCTAGTTCATCTTTCATACCCACATAGTTGCCCTTATTTAAGTTTAAGATACTAGTCTTAGACCCATTCTCCTCCCTTTCAAACTGGATGTAAAATTCAATCATATTGTGGTCACTGCTACCTAGGGGTGCCTTTACTCTGAGATCATTAATTAATCCTGTCACATTATACAATACTAAGTCTAATATAACCTGCTCGCTGGTTGGTTCCAGAATGCACTGCTCTAAAAAAACTATCTCGAAAGCATTCTATGAACTCCTCATCCAGGCTACTTCTGCCAATCTGACTTTTCCAGTTTATATGTAGATTAAAGTCACTCATGATTATTACCGTCCCTTTATCACAAGCACACAATATTTTATCTTGTATACTTTGTCCTACACAGTGGTACAGTTAGGGGGCCTGTAGACCACTCCCACTAGTGACTTTTTTCCCTACTATTCCTCATCTCCATCCAAACCGATTCTACATCCTGATCTCCTGAACCAAGGTCATAGAACCATAGAACCATAGAAAAGTTACAGCACAGAAGGAGGTCATTTGGCCCATCTTGTCCATGCCAGCCCGAGGACACACAGGTGCCCTTTCTAATTCCACCTTCCTGCACCCGGCCCATAGCCCTGCAGCTTACAGCACTTAAGGTGCAGATCCAGGTACTTTTTAAAAGAGTTTAGAGTTTCTGCCTCTACCACCAACTTGGGCTGTGAATTCCAGACACCCACTACCCTCTGCACAGTCTCAGAATAAGGGGCAGGTCATTTAAAACTGAGATGAGGAGGAATTTCTTCACTCAGCGAGTGGTGAATCTTCGGAATTCTCTACCCCAGAGGGCTATTGAGCATGTTCAAGGCAGTAATCGATAGGTTTCTGGAGACTAATAACATCAGGGGATATGGGGATAACACGGGAAAGTGGTGTTGTGGTAGATGATCAGCCATGATCTAATTGAATGGTAGAGCCAGCTCAACAGGCCGAATGGCCTACTCCTGTTCCTATGTTCCATCCCTCCCTCAATATTCCCTTCATTCTACAAGCTACAGGATTTCAATATCCAAGCCCCTCACATCAGTTACACTCATTCTCACTCCTCCTCTGTTTAGCCTTGAACCCTCTTGGGCTTTGTTTTCTCAAAAGAAAAAAACTTGCATTGCTATAGCACCTTTCACAACCTCAGGATGTTGCAGAACATTTTACAGCCAATGATGCATCTTTGTTTGGAATTCTGAAAGGACAAGCAAACTATCCCAGTAGGTGAGGAGCTAGAAGAAAGCACCATAGATACAAGTTTAAATGTAAGAGATTTAGTGCAGATGCCAGGAGGAACTTCTTCACACAGAGAGAGGTGAGGTTGTGGGATTTATTTCTAGGGTTAGTGGATGAAGCAGAAACTGCATCAAAACTGAAGAAGAGATTGGAAGATGAAGGAAAAGGAGTTGAAGGGATATGGGGACAGGGCAGGTAAATGTGATTAGGATTATTGCATGGAAGGTGAAAATAAACAGAGTGGATGGGCCAAATAACCTGTTTCAATCTTCTGTCATTGAACTGATGGAATGTTGAACAGAGCGGCTTTATCTTCCATTCTGATAAGGACGTGTCCCAGAGGGTGTGAGGTCTGCGTGTACAGAGGGAATGTCCCAGAGGGTGTGAGGTCTGCGTGTACAGAGGGAATGTCCCAGAGGGTGTGAGGTCTGCGTGTACAGAGGGAATGTCCCAGAGGGTGTGAGGTCTGTGTGTACAGAGGGAATGTCCCAGAGGGTGTGCGGTCTGCGTGTACAGAGGGAATGTCCCAGAGGGTGTGAGGTCTGCGTGTACAGAGGGAATGTCCCAGAGGGTGTGAGGTCTGCATGTACAGAGGGAATGTCCCAGAGGGTGTGAGGTCTGCGTGTACAGAGGGAATGTCCCAGAGGGTGTGAGGTCTGTGTGTACAGAGGGAATGTCCCAGAGGGTGTGCAGTCTGCGTGTACAATGAGAGTCCCTTCAACATCCATGAGCTTCAATCTGCAGAAATTCCAAAGCATTTTCTCTTTGAAGTGTGTTAAATCTAGAAGAATGAGCAATGAAAATCCTAATCAGAAACTCAGTTCAATTCAAACTTTGTGATTATTTTTAAATACACTCATAGCAACAGTTGTTAGGTGAATTTGCTTGCTCATTATTGGCTGACATTTTAAATTCTTGAGTCAAACAGGTTTTTCACGCTCCTGGCTCTGCTGGTATTTTTTACCTGCTCTCACGTTGTTTCCTTTTACCAAGTGCAAAGAGACAGACAGGACTGGCTGGGGTCATTGCACAAGTTTCCTGGCTGATGAAGAAAATTCACTGCAATCCTTGAGGAGCTCAGTCAGTCCAGATATTGCATAATTGAACAATAACCCAAGCGTTGTTCAGGCTCAGTCTCCAGTTTGTACAGAGTTAGTTAATCTGAGCTGCACTATAACATGCTGGGAGAGAGCAAACATTTCTGGTTCCAATAAAGAATGTCCATGTAGGCAAGATCTGGTATCCATGGAACCATATTCCAGCAATGAGATAGGGGCACAAGGAATGATGAAGAAAGAAAAACTGGCAACATGAAAAATAGAACAGCAACAACAAATTATATTTATAACTATTAATGTAATAAAATGTCCCAATGTGCTTCCCAGGAGCATTATAAACCAAAATCTGACACCGAGCCACATAAGGAGATATTAAGACAGATGATCAAAGGCTCAGTCAAAGATGTCGGTTTTAAGGAGTGTCTTAAAGTAGGAAAGTGAGGTCGAGAGTCAGAGAGGGTTACGGCGGGAATTCCAGAGCTTAGAAGCCAGGCAGATGGAGGCACAGCAGGCCAATGGTGGAGTGATTAAAATCAGGGAAAGGAAATCAAAACTCTAAAAACAGAAAATATTAGCAACCATTCCCAGAAAATATTAATAACAAACCCTAAATAAATTTAAAAAGTGAATTTCTGTTTCAACAACACACTTCCAGTTTACATTGTAGGAGTTTTCAGAGAAACACTGTGCTCTTCACCAAATCCAATGACCCGAAAGCAAACGATGCAGCACTTTCTGACCAAATAGACTTCTGCTGTCTGAAGACACACCACTCATTCTGCACCAGACGGCTATAAAGAAATGTGGATTAGATTGCAAGTAGTTTACTGTGGCACTGAAATCATCTCCAAACATGATGTCAGAATCTTTTAGGAACTCAGTGATAATATCATCGTATTTTTTTCCATCAGAAATTAAATGATCTTATAACTTTTCTGGTACTCGCTGTGTGTGCACAGGATTATAACCAAGTTTACAGACCAAGACCATCCCAAATTAAGCTCTTGTTAGGTTTGCTGATGGGCTCTGTAATATGCCTCACTGCCTCGGCCTCAGATCGGGAGGGGGCAAATTAGAGACTGTTTCCCACAACCCCCCACCTCATCTTGCAAAGTCCCTACACCCACAGGAGCGTAGCGTGTGTCTGTCACTGTCTGGATGAGTTTCCAGCCACCAGCTCTCACTCCCTGGCTCTCCATTATCAACAGGAAGAAATTGGATAAAACATTATTTTAATGTCTTCCTTTGCTCGTTTCCTCAATTATTGATCATCTGAATAAAGAGACAGAATCTGCTACTTACATCTGTCAGAGAATTCTTCTTGTCAACCAGAGTTTCCTTTAGCGTTAAGCGACCAGTTGTTGCCACCTGTTGCAGACTGATCTGTAGGTGACCCAGCAGCCTGTCAAACAGGAATAATCATATGAAACCATTCATCCATTCACCATATGTTCATAATTTCTCCTGCAGCTTTTAAGCATATTCTTCGATTGTTTTGTCATAGTATGTCCACAGAGACCAGTTTCCCAACAGCTGACTTGGGCTGATTCTGGAGGATGTGATAAGAGCAGAAACATTGATTTATTTACATACAGAAAGCTCCCCTCATCGAGCAGGGTTCCCGCTGTCTTTCTTCCCTGTTCTCATGGCTAGAGCTATGAGGAGCCCCTGCCTTGCCCAGTTCTGCCCAGTCCAGTCCTGCCCAGTCTGGCCAGTCTAGTCAAGTCCAGTCCTGCCCAGTCTAGCTCTTCCCAGTCCAGCTAGTCCAGTCCAGTCCAGCCCTGCCTGGCCAAGTTCTGCCCAGTCCACCCAGACCAGTCCAGTCCAACCCTGCCCAGTCTGGCCAGTCTAGTCCAGTCCAGTCCAGCCCAATCCAGTCTAGTCCAGTCCAGCCCAGTCCAGCCCAGTCTAGTCCAGTCCAGTCCAGTCCAGCCCTCCCTGGCCCAGTTCTGCCCAGTCCAGCCAGACCTGTCCAGTCCTTTCTAGTCCAGCCTTGCCCAGTCCAGCCCTTCCCAGTCCAGCTAGTCCAGTCCAGTCTAGTCCAGTCCTACCCAGCCCACTTCTACCCAGTCCACCCAGACCAGTCCAGCCAGACCAGTCCAGACCAGTCCTGTCCAGCCCAGTCCTGCCCAGTCCAGCTGGTCCAGTCAAGTCTGGTCTAGTCCAACCCTGCCGACTCCAGTCCTGCCCAATCCAGCCAGTGTAGCCCAGTCCAGTCTGGTCCAGTCCAGCCTAGTCAAGTCCATCCTGTCCAGTCTAGCAATCTAGTCCAACCCAGTTCAGCCAGTCTAGTCCAGCCCAATCCAGTCTAGTCCAGCCCAGTCCAGTCTAGTCCAGCCCAGTCCAGTCTAGTCCAGCCCAGTCCAGTCTAGTCCAGCCCAGTCCAGTCCAGTCCGGTCCAGTCCAGCACAGTCCAGCCAGTCTAGTCCAAACTAGTCCAGCCAGTCTAGTCCAGACCAGTCCAACCAGTCTAGTCCAGCCCAGACCAGCCAGTCTAGTCCAGCCCAATCCAATCTAGTCCAGCCCAGTCCAGTCCAGCCTAGTCCAGTCCAGTTTGGTCCAGCCCAGTCCAGTCTAGTCCAGCCCAGTCCAGTCCAGTCCAGTCTAGTCCAGCCCAGTCCAGTCCAGCCTAGTCCAGTCCAGTCTAGTCCAGCCCAGTCCAGTCTAGTCCAGCCCAGTCCAGTCTAGTCCAGCCCAATCCAGTCTAGTCCAGTCCAGCCCAGTCTAGTCCAGTCCAGCCCAGTCCAGCCCAGTCTAGTCCAGTCCAGCCCAGTCCAGCCCAGTCTAATCCAGCCCTGCCCTGCCTAGATTAACTGCCTCAATTGTAACTAGGAAGTGAAGCTGGCCAATCCTGATCAGAGTGTCCCAGGAGCGAAGCAGCTGGTGTGAGTGGCAGTGGCCAATCAGAGAATGAGGCTAATATGCGAGACACTGAATGAAAAAGCTGGTGGAGGAGAAATAATGCTGAATTTCGTCTTCAATTCCCGGTGGCTCTTTTATATACATTTCTTCATTCAGATTATCAGATAGTTTAAATGTTTTTCAATCAAAAATTAGCCAGAATGAATCATGGTGGAAATTTAATAAACAATTAATAAAACTGCAAGTGTTAAAATCATTGGAACAATTTGGGTTTAAATATTTCCAGGGTGAATTAGACCCTTTGCCTCTTGAATTCAGTCACCATCTCCCAAAACAGCATTTACCATGCGGCAAAGTACAAGATAGCACCTAACATACTGTGACAACATAGCACTCCCAAATAGGAACATAGGAGACTCAGGAGCAGGTGTAGGCCATTCGGCCCTTCAAACCTGCTCTGCTATTTGATAAGATCATGGTTGATCTGGTTGTGGTCTCAGCTCCACTTTTCTCTCTGTCCCTCCATAACCCTTCACTCCCTTTTCTTTCGAAAATCTGTCTAACTCAGCCTTGAATAAATTCAATGACCCAGCCTCCACTGCTCTCTGGGGAAGAGAATTCCACAGACTAATGACCCTCTGAGAGAAAAAGATCTTCTCATTTCCACATTAAAAGGTAGGCCTCTTATTCTTAAACTGCGTCTCCTAATTTTAGTCTCCCCCACAAGAGGAAACATCCTCCCGGTATCCACCCTATCAAATCCCCTCACGATCTTATGTGTTTCAATAAGATCGCCTCTCATTCCTCTAAACTCCAATGGGTACAGGCCCAACCTGTTCAACCTTTCTCCATAAGATAAGCCCCTCATCCCAGGAATGAGTTGAGTGAACCTTTTCCTGAACTGTTTCTAATGCAATTAGATCCTTTTTCAGATATGGAGACCAAAACTGTACACAGTGCTCCAGATGTGGCCTCACCAAGGCCCTGTACAGCTGCAGCAAAACTTCCCTACTTTTATGTTCCATTCCCCTTGAAATAAACAAAAACATTCCATTTGCCTTCCTAATCACTTGCTGTACCAGCAAACTGGCCTTCTGTGATTCACATACCAGGATACCCAGATCCCTCTCTACCTCCGAGTTCTGCAATCTCTCTCTATTTAAATAGTATACTGTTTTTCTATTCTTCCTGCCAACTGGACAAGTTCACATTTTCCCACATTATACTCCACCTGCCAAACTTCTGCCCATTCACTTAATCTGTCTATATCCCTTTGCAGACTCTACCTTCTCATAACAACTCACTTTCCTACCTATCCTTGTCATCGGCAAATTTAGTTACCATACATTCTGTCCCTTCATCCAAATCATTGATATAATTTGTAAATAGTTGAGGCCCCAGCACTGATCACTGTGGCACTCCACTTGTTAAATCTTACCAACCCAAAAAAGACCCATTTATCCCTACTCTCCGTTTTCTGTTAGCTATCTAATCCGTTATCCATGCTAATATGTTACCCCCTACACCATGTGCTCTTTTCTTGTGAAGTCACTTTTCATATGGCACCTTATCAAATGCCTTTTAGAAATTCAAGTACACTACATCTTCAGGTTCCCCATTATCCGCCTTGCTTGTTACTTCCTTAAAAAAACTCTAATAAATTACTTAAATGTGATTTCCTTTTCACAAAATCATTTTGATTCTGCCTGATTACATTTTGACTTTCTTAGTATCCTGCTATAACCTCCTTAATAATGGATTCTAGCAAGTTCCCTATGACAAATGTTTCCTGCTTTCTGTCTCCCTCCTTTCTTGAATAAAGGTGTTACATTTGCTATTTTCCAGTCAGCTGGGACCCTTCCAGAATCTAAGGAATTTTGGAAGGTTATAACCAATGCCTACTATATATGCCTACTTATAACTACTATCTCTGCAGCTACATCTTTTAAAACCCTAGGATGCAGGCCATCTGGTCCTGGGGACTGGTCAGCCTTTGGGTCCAACAGTTTTTCCAGCACCTTTTCCCTGGTGATGGTGATTGTTTTAAGTTCCTCCCTCCCTTTCACCTTTTGATTTTCAAGCATCTTTGGGAAGTTCTCTAAGTCGTCTACAGTGAAGACAGACACAAAATATCCGTTCAACACTTCTGCCATTTCCTTGTTTTCCATTATCAATTTCCCAGACTCACTCTCTTGAGGACCAACACAAGCTAAGTTACTCTTTTCCTATTTAAATACTTGTAGAAACTCTTACTATCGGTTTTTATATTACTAGCTAGCATTCTTTCATACTCTACTTCCTCCCTCTTTATTATTTTAAGTCATTTTCTGTTGGTTTTTAAAATCTGTCCAATCTCTGACCTACCACTAACCTTTGCAGATTTGTACAATGTTCTTTTCAACTTGATACTATCCTTAACTTCCTTATTTAGCCATGGATGCTGCATTTCCTCAAAGAGTCTTTCTTTCCCACATGGATAAATCTTTTCTGAGCATTATTAAAGTCTGCCACTGCATCTATACTGTCATAGAAACATAAAAAATAGGAGTAGATCATTCGGCCCTTCGAGCCTGCTCCGCCATTCAATATGATCGTGGCTGATCCTCTATCTGAAAATCGTACTCCCGCTCTCCCCCCACACCCCTTGATGCCTTTAGAGTCCAGAAATCTACCTGTTTCCTCCTTAAATATATTCAGTGACTTGGCCTCCACAGCCTCTGTGGTAGAGAGAATTCCACAGATTCACCACCCTCTGAGTGAAGAAGTTTCTCCTCATCTCAGTCCTGAATGGCTTACCCCGTATCCTGAGGCTGTGACCCCATGTTCTAGACCCCCCCAGCCAGAGGAAACATCATCCCTGCATCCAGTCTGTCCAGCCCTGTCAGAATTATATACTTTTCAATGAGATTCCCTCTCATTCTTCTAACTCCAGTGAATACAGGCCTAGTCGGCCCAATCTCTCCTCATACAACAATCCTGCCATCCCAGGAGTCAGTCTGGTGAACCTTCACTGCACTCCCTCTATGGCAAGTATATCCTTTCTTAGGTAGCGAGACCAAAACTGCACACAATACTCCAGGTGTGGTCTTACCAAGGTCTTGTACAGACACAGTAAGATATCCTTGCTCCTGTACTCGAGTCCTTTCGCAATGAGGGCCAACATACCATTTGCCTTCTTAACTGTTGGCTGCCACCTGCTACTGTCCTATCTTTTAATCTAGCTTCCCAGTTTTGTTAGTCAATTCTGCCTTTGTACTTTTGTAGTTACCTTTATTAAAGTTTAAAACATTTGTCGCACACTTTGCCCCTTCAAACTGAACATGGAATTCTATCATGTTATGATTGCTGTTGCCTAGAGGTTCCTTTACCATGAGGTTATTGATTAATCCTGTTTTATTGCTTATCGCCGATTCTAGAGTAGTCTGCTCCTTAATTGGCTCTGGAATGTGCTGCTCTAAGAAATTGTCCTGCATACACTCTATGAACTCATGCTCCAGGCTACCTTTGCCAATCTAATTCGCCCAATCTACCTGTAGATTAAAGTCACCCATGATTACTGCAGTACCTTTCTTACACGCCCCTTTTATTTTTTCCTGTATACCCTGTCCTACCGTGTTACTGCTGTTAGCAGCGCTTTAACAACTGCACAAGTGACCCCTTACCTTTCCTATTTCTTATCTTTACCCAAACCGATTCTACATCTTGTTCTTTCGAACTAGGTTATCTCTGTCTACTGTACGATCGACACCCTTAATTAACGAGCTACCCCACCACCTTTTCCTCGCTTCCCAACTTTCCAAAATGTCAAATACCCTTCAATATTCAGGTCCTGGCCTTGGTCACCCTGCAACCATGGCTCCTTAAATGACTATCAGGTCAGACATTTTTTTAAAATCTGTGCTAACAATTCATCCATTTTATTACAAATGCTATGCGCATTCAGATACAGAGCCTTTAATTCTGTCTTTTCACCATTTTTGCACTCTCTGACCTTATCTGCTGGTGCACTCTGTAAGTTTTTACTCTCCGTCCCTTCCTGCCACACTCTGGTTATCATTACCCAAATTTCTACCCTGCTCCAATACCTCATTGTTACTCTGTGATTTACTAAATCTTCCCTCACATGACCCCCACCCCCCCCTCCCAAACTATTTAGTTCAAAACCCTATCTATCATCCTAGTTATGTGACTCGCCAGAACACTGCTCCCAGTACAGTTCAGCTGAAGACCATCCCAATAGTACAGCTCCCACTTTCCCCAGTAATGATGCAAGTGCCCCATGAATTGAAACCCATTCCTCCTGCCCCATTCTTTGAGTCACACAGTCATCTCTCTAATCTTCAATCTCCGATTTTCTTGTGGCTTTGATGTTCTGCTTTATAATTTAGCCCCTCGCTGTTCATACTCTCTAAGCAGAATCTGTTTTCCCTAGTCCTACCTATGTTGTTGGTACCTACATGGACCACAACAACTGGATCCTCCCCCTCACTCTGCAAGTTCCTCTCCAGCCCTGAGCAGATGTCCTGAACCCTGACACCCGACAGCAACACAGCCGCCTGGACTCTCACTCTTTGCTACAGAGAACTGAATCTATCCCTCTGACTATACTGTCCCCAACTACCACTACATTCCTATTAACTGCCCCCGCTTCAATTTTTTCCTGTACCACGGTGCCATGGTCAGTTTGCTAATCCACCCTGCAGCCCCCACTCTCATCCATTCAGGCTGCAAGAACCTCAAACCTGTTAAACAATTGCAAGGGCTGAAGCTCCTCACTTCTACCTTGGTCCCCATACCTGCCTCACTTGCAGTCACATCTTCCTGTCTCTGGCCATGGAACAAATCAAATGACCTTAGTCTAAGGGTGTGACTGCCTTCTGGAACAAAGTGTCCAGGTAACTTTCCCCCTCCTTGATTTATTGCAGTGTCTGCAGCTCGGCCTCCAGCTTATAGGTTCTGAGCCAAAGTTCCTCAAACCACACACACTTTCAACACCTGTGACTGCTGTGAATCACTCTGCCTCCATCATCACCTAAATACTGCAGCTGCAACACATCACCTTCCCTGCCATCTTTATTATGCATTAATTTATTTATTTTTCTGCATTAATTTATAATTAATAAACCTTATTGCGCCTAATAAGTTTTACTACTGCTAGTAGTATAGAAGCACCCCCTGCCCCATCCCACCACCATACGCCCACCCCTCCCTGCCCCCCAGACTGGAGCAGCCCCCCTCAGTCCAAACCCCCAGACAGTATATCCACAACCCTCCTCAAGCCCTGTTGTAACTGAACCAATCTGAAACTTACACTCCCAACCCGCGCTGAATCAAATTGATTCAAACCTTCCATTTCCTGAGGGCTTTGCGGGTTCTCGACACTCACCGGTTACTGAAGACTTTGCTGTGGTTATAAACTCGGATCTCCAGCATCTCTTCCATAATGTCCCTTCCATAATGAGGCCAGCGGAATTCCTGTAACACACAGTCTTATGTTTAACTGAAGCTAGTTTCAATGCAGCACGGCAAAATATTACCAATGTCGATATAACCATTTTTTATTCAATATTTCAATAACCCATGGGGAGGATTTTTAGGTCGGTGTGTGGGTGTGATTGGTGGGCCCGGGAGTGGCCGTGGAATGGACAGCTGACCGTGGTCAGCCCCCGGCTGCAATTTCACCCTGGCTGGCCAATTAACAGCCAGCCAGCATGGTGCACGCGCTGAAATGCTCAGCGCTGCTGGGGTGGTGGTGGGAGGAGGGCAGGCGCTGGTGTAAGTGCGGGAGCGGGGCGAGTACAGAATGAAAGCTCCCTGAAGGCCGACAGCTGCCTCAGGGGGGCTGAAGGCTTCAAAACAATTAAACAAAGATCTTAAAATCACAAAAAAAAATGTCCACACATCAGAATCAGTCACCTGAACATACACATGATGAAAATTCTGTCCATACGCTTTTTTTAATTTAATAACGGAAACCTCATCCTGCCCTTGGATGATGTTTCAGCAAAAAGTGCAAAGTCTGCCTGACAGATTCACCCGTCCGCCAACCGTAAGATTGGATGGACCACGAAAAATCGGCAGCAATTGGAACATTAACAACTTCAATTGTCTTCTTAATTGTCGGCGGACGTGCTTCCAATAGACACACACGCCCGCTGACCGGAATATGGCGTGGGTGTGGGATGGCGTTGGGACGCTCACCCGACATCATCTCGTGCAATTTTGCGTCCGATTCAGTCGGACACCCGTACGCACGCCAAGTTCAAAATTCTGTCCCATGGGTGGATTTGATGGCTTCCCTCATGGTAGGTTTGGAGGTGGAAAGGGAATTTAATGAGGGGTGATGGTGGTGTGCCTGAAGCTCACCCCCTTCCCAGCTCTGCCAGAATTAAGTCAGGGGTGAGAAGGCCAGCGGTTGAACTTCCTGCCCCACCTCCAACTCAGGCCCTGAAGTGGGTATTTGATGACCACTTAAGGGCCTCATCGGGTATTAATCCAGTGGGGACAGGCCTGTCAACATGTGGTTATCACAACAGGTAAAACTAACTCTCACACACACCCTCACATCTCCATCAGGCTCATACCCTCTCGAGCTCGAGTCCTCATCCTGTCCATGTCTCCGCTCACCACACAAACATTCCACTCAGCGCCATGTGTCCTGCTCACACTCTCTCCATCTGTTTCCATGCAGGAGAAGCTGGCTCACATCAGCAGGGAGAGGTCCCAGACTGGGGGGGTGGAGTGGCCCACATTAGGCCCCTCACTCACTGTGAGGAGCGGCCATCGCGCTGACTGGTGAGGATGTGGACCCTGCCTGTGGTGACGGTGAGGATGTGGACCGTGCCTGTGGTGATGGTGAGGGTGTGGACCCTGCCTGTGGTGACGGTGAGGGTGTGGACCCTGCCTGTGGTGACGGTGAGGGTGTGGACCCTGCCTGTGGTGACGGTGAGGATGTGGACCGTGCCTGTGGTGACGGTGAGGATGTGGACCCTGCCTGCGGTGACGGTGAGGATGTGGACCCTGCCTGCGGTGACGGTGAGGATGTGGACCCTGCCTGCGGTGACCGTGAGGATGTGGACCCTGCCTGCGGTGACGGTGAGGATGTGGACCCTGCCTGCAGTGACGGTGAGGATGTGGACCCTGCCTGCGGTGACGGTGAGGGTGTGGACCCTGCCTGTGGTGACGGTGAGGGTGTGGACCGTGCCTGTGGTGACAGTGAGGGTGTGGACCCTGCCTGTGGTGACAGTGAGGTCGGCCGAGAACAACCTCGTGAGGATCCTACACCATATCATCCCTCTCTCAATGTAACTGTGAGTGCCTCTCTCTCCTGCTTTTGACTCTGCTGCCAGGCACTCATTATCTCTACTTTGGTTCACAGGGAGCTCTGCCAAGCGACTGACACCCTCAGCCAGCCAGTCCCTCAGCTCCATCCACATCCTCACCTCCAGCCAAGAGGACACCTCCTCCATTGAAGAGCTGGAAATAAGCAGCCTGGAAGACCCGTCACAGCGCTTACCCACTCCCTCCAGCAGCGCAGAGACACACTCCTTGGTGGGACCGAGATCTAGAGCAGGCTCAGGTTCACAATCTGGTGGTCACCACACGGACACGTGTCCACAGCAGGAGGGGGCAGGTTCAGCCGAGCTCCCTGGCACTCGGAGGGCTGCTGGGGACGAGGCATCTGTGAGGCCCGAGTCAGCCGACGAGCCCCTGGACTCGGCCTTCAAACTCATTGTGGAGAGTCAGCAGAAGGTGGGGAACATCAAGCAGAGCTGTTGGAAGCCCTCAGCAGAGTAGCTCGCGAGTCAGAGGAGTCCGTCCACCTGCTCTCTGATGCCCATGTGTGTGCATGGAGGTCACAGAATCACAGGATCTTTACAGGGCAGAAGGAGGCCATTCAGCCCATTGAGTCTGCACTGGCTCTCTGAAAGAGCATTCTACCTAGTCCCACTCCCCTGCCTCATCCCCATAACCTTGTACTTTATTTTTTTCAAGTAGCAATCCAATTCTCTTTTGAATACCTCGATCAAACCTGCCTCCACCACCCTCTCAGGAAGTTCATTCCATGGGGCGGATGACAGATGCCATGGAGACCCTGGTCCAGCAGAACGCGGAGATGTGCACAGACCCACACTCCATCGTGGGAGCCATGGGTGAGTTCCTGCAGTGGCCACGCGAGAGGGAAATGGGGCCTCTCGAGGTCCCTCCAGGTGCTCCTTCCCCTCAAGGAGTCAGGCCGGGGCCCTTGGAAACCCGAAGGGAGGAGGAGCAGCAGCTGGACAACCCCCGGGTCATCCACTCAGGAATCTGAGAGGCTGAGCCCTCCTTCCGAGTCCCCTTTGCCTGTGACCCCCTCAACCTTGCCCTCTGTCACTGTAGAGGGAGCAGCTGCCCACAGGAGGACAGCCAGAGCAAGAGGGGCCCTCAAGGCCTCGGCTCTCCAGAGGACCCACGTCAAAGTTATTGGAGGCAACAGGGCCGACCATTGCACAGGCTGACTCCACCCCTACTGAGGATGTCAGGGCAGCACCTAGAAGCAGTGGTAGGCATAGAAAAGTTAAGAAATTCTGATCACAATTCGTTGCACAGGTGAACACATTTTGTCACTTCATAATCTGAAAATATATTCACTTTCACTGAATATTGTGTAATGGTGTCTTTCAGCTTCATTGACAGGCTTCACGAGTCCTCCCTCTGTATCCTCCCTCCCGTCTCTAGCAGTTCAGCTGCATACAGCCAGACCACGAGTGGTTCTGGAGGGAGAGTGTGTGTGTGGCGGGGCCTTTCGGAGCCTCGTGCCAACCTCTCCCACACACACAGAGCCTTCCTCCATCACACTCACCTCACTGTCCTCAGCATTTTCAATGCTGCCTGCTGGGGTCCTCTTTCAGTTGTCCATCAGAGCTGACCTGCATCTCCGCCCACCCATGCAGCACCCGTGCCTGTGCGTGTGTGTATGTTGGTGTGTGTTTGCATGCGTGTGTGTGCAAGTGCATGCATGGTCATGTGCGTATATGGGTGTGTGTGTGTGTGTGTGTGTGTGTGTGTGTGCACGTGTGGGTGTGTGTCAGTGTATGGGTGTGCGGGTGTGTGTGTGGGTGTGCGTGTATGTGGATGCGTATGTGCAGTGTGTGTATGTGGGTGTGTGTATTTGCATGTGTGTGTGTGCACGTGCATGTATGTGCATGCTGTGTGCATGTGTGGACATGTGCATGCATATGTGTGGGGGTGTGTGAGTGTGTCTGTACATCTGGATGTGTGTGTGTTTGTTTGCATACATGTTGGTGTGTGTGTACACGCATGGGCGGGTGTGTGGGTACACGCATGTGCGGGTGTGTGTACACGCATGGGCGGGTGTGTGTGTACACGCATGGGCGGGCGTGTGGGTACACGCATGGGCGGGTGTGTGGGTACACACATGGGCGGGTGTGTGGGTACACGCATGGGCGGGCGTGTGGGTACACACATGGGCGGGCGTGTGGGTACACGCATGGGCGGGTGTGTGGGTACACGCATGGGCGGGTGTGTGGGTACACGCATGGGCGGGTGTGTGGGTACACGCATGGGCGGGTGTGTGGGTACACGCATGGGCGGGTGTGTGGGTACACGCATGGGCGGGTATGTGGGTACACGCATGGGCAGGCGTGTGCACTTCTCAGTTCTAACTATTGCCCCTTTTGAGTTAATTTATGTTGGGTTTTGTGAAGTTTTGCTGCCCCTCGTGTGGCTGTTGACAGTGTCGGACTCCAGAGTGAGCGAGTGTCCACTCCCCCTCCTTCCCTTTCTTCCAACTGAGACAACTGACACTTTCCCATCACACGGCAGCACATAACACAGTCATGGTATTCCAGACCAACTTCCCCCATCCAACTGCCCACCCCCAGACCACCCACCCCCCAGACCACCCACCCCCCAGACCACCCACCCCCCAGACCGCCCACCCCCCAGACTGCCCACCCACCCCCCAGACTGCCCACCCACCCCCCAGACTGCCCACCCACCCCCAGACCACCCACCCCCCAGACCGCCCACCCCTCAGACTGCCCACCCCTCAGACTGCCCACCCCCCAGACTGCCCACCCACCCCCCAGACTGCCCGCCCCCCAGACTGCCCGCCCCCCAGACTGCCCATCCCCCAGACTGCCCACCCCCCAGACTGCCCACCCACCCCCAGACCACCCACCCCCCAGACCACCCACCCCTCAGACCACCCACCCCCCAGACCGCCCACCCCTCAGACCGCCCACCCCTCAGACTGCCCACCCCCCAGACTGCCCACCCACCCCCCAGACTGCCCGCCCCCCAGACTGCCCGCCCCCCAGACTGCCCACCCCCCCAGACTGCCCACCCACCCCCCAGACTGCCCGCCCCCCAGACTGCCCGCCCCACCGGACCACCCACCCCCCAGACCGCCCACCCCCCAGACCGCCCGCCCACCCCCAGACTGTCCACCCCCAGACCGCCCGCCCACCCCCCAGACCACCCAACCCCCCCCCCACACCCCCCAGACTGCCCACCCGCTCCCCAGACCACCCACCCCCAGACCGCCCGCCCACCCCCCCAGACCACCCAACCCCCCCACACCCCCCAGACTGCCCACCCACTCCCCAGACTGCCCACCCCCAGACTACCCACCCCCCCACACTCTCCAGACTGCCCACCCCCAGACCACCCACCCCCCACACTCTCCAGACTGCCCACCCCCAGACCACCCACCCCCCACATTCTCCAGACTGCCCACCCCCAGACCGCCCACCCCCAAACTACCCACCCCCCAGACCGCCCACCCCCCAGACCACCCACCCCCCACATTCTCCAGACTGCCCACCCCCAGACTGCCCGCCCCCCAGACTGCCCACCCCCCAGACTGCCCACCCCCCAGGCCGTTCAAACCCCAAGCAACAAATGAAATATTGATCAGTTTATCTGTTCATTGGTAGTTTATTGGTCGGTTTATCTATTCTGGGATATTGGTGCTGGGATACAGTGTGGGCTGTAGACTTGGAGAGTTCCTGCTCTCCTTCAAGCTTCACTCTGGAATCTTTTACATCTGAACAGGGTGTACATGGCCTCAGTTTAACTCCCCATCTGAGATGCATTTTGAGCAGAAGTTGTGACATTTTAAAACTTTTGTTTCAGACTCTCACCTGTTGCCAGTTTTGCAAAGCCTCTGAGTATCTGTGAATTGTTTCTCTGACAATAGAATCGGAGAGAGTTCCACCCCACTTTGCTTAAGGTGGGGCAGATTCTACATAACACAAACATCACAGCAAAGTTCCCCAAACTCCTGGGCCGATTCGGCTCTGGGATTCGCTGCTAATTTACAGAATGAGCTGTAGCACATTCTGTGTTATGACTCACTCACTGAGCCCGCCCTGGGACTCTGTATAAAGCTCTCATCACTTCTCCTGTGTTTGGGGTGTAGACTTCTAAAGGCATGTGTAAGTTTTCCAATCCAAAGTGATAAGAGAAAAATAAGCTCAAAATTCTTTTGGTGAAAATTTGAGGATTTGTAGTGGAAAGTAGACCACTTTGTAATTCCAGGCACCCGGAAAACATCCCTGGATCAGGTATAGATCGGCGGGATGCAGAGTAAAGCTTCCTTGACATTTCACCAAGAGCTGCCCATTACCTTTTGTATGTGTTGTTCCATTCAGCATCCCCGATATTTCTTGTGAATGAGATTGTCAGTTTAAACCAAACTAGCACCAAGCTGGGCGAGGGGGGAGGTGGTGGTTGGGGGTGGGGGGGTGGGGGGGCTGCAGGTGTGTGGGTGCAGGGGTGGGTGTTAGTGGTGGGTGGTGTTGGACCCACTTACCTCTGGGATGAAATGACCCACACTCAGACCTTGGGCCCGAGCAGGGTCTGGAGATGACAGCAACACAGTTTCGAGTTGATGCCCATTCACTGTCCAATACCAGGAGGAACATACATGTTCTGAGTGACTCTATTGACCTTGACAGTATTCACAAGCCTTCGACATGGGCTAACATTAAGAGTCTGCACTGCAAAGCGTAATCATTTTGCTCCACAAACACACCCAGTTTCACTGATGAAGGTTTGAATTCCTATCCATTTACACACTGTCCAATTAACAATAGCGGGGCAGCAACTGAAAGTCTGGGCCTAATTCTTCCTCTGAACTAAAGATGGCATTGAAATATCACTTGAGCAGCACCCCCACTGGCAATGATTCTCTGGGTGTTGTGGGAAGGGAGGAGAAGGAAGGATTCAGCTGCTTTGTTGCTGGGAGCTGGTTAAGAGGGGATTTCTCTGCTGGGAGGGGAGGTGGGGGGTTATGCCTCAACCCTCCCCTTCCCCACCAGTCCATGAGGTTATTTGAATTCATCCTTCCTTTGAGGAGCTGCAGCAATGGCTCAGAACTTAAACAGACTGTCAGGTGTTTCACTGAACTGTGAACAGTCCCAGTTTCAGCTCCAGTATGTGCTGCACTATCTACTGATCAACTGCTCTTAATCGTTATTAACTTACTCCTGCTCCTGATCCCAAGCCACTGACTTATAGACTCATAGACGTTTACAGCACAGAAAGAGGCTATTTGGCCCATCGTGTCCGTGCTGGCCAACAAAGATCTGACTACACTGATCCCATTTTCCAGCACTTGGCCCATAGCCCTAGAGGCTATGGAAACGCAAGTGAATATCTAAATACTTCTTAAATATTACAAGAGCTTCTGATTCAACCACTCTTTCAGGCAGTGAGTTCCAGACTCCCACCACCCTCTGGGCGAAAAAAAATTCTCCTCAACTCCCCTCTTAGCCTTCTACCTCTTACCTTAAATCTATGCCCCCTGGTTATTGAACCCAAAGTGCCTTCCTATCCATCCTATCTATGTCCCTCATAATCTTATACACCTCTAGCAGGTCCCCTCTCAACCTTCGCTGCTCCAAGGAAAACAACCCCAGCCTATCCAATCCTTCCTCATAGCTCAGACCCTCCAGCCCAGGCAGCATCCTGGTAAATCTCCTCTGCACCCTCTCCAGTGCAATCACATCCTTCCTATAATGTGGTGACCAGAACTGCACACAGTACTCCAGTTGTGGCTAACCAGCGTTTTATACAGTTCCAGCATAACCTCTCTGCTCTTGTATTCTATGCCTCAGCTAATAAAGGCAAGTATCCCATATGCCTTCTTAACCACCTTATCTACCTGCCCTGCTATCTTCAGGGATCTGTGGATATGCACACCAAAGTCCCTCTGATCTTCAGTACTTTCCAGGGTCCTACCATTCATATTGTAATCCTTTGCCTTGTTAGCCCTCTCCAAGTGCATTACCTCTCACTTTTCCGGGCTGAATTCCATTTGCCACTGCTCTGCCCACCTGACCAGTCCATTGATATCCTCCTGCAGTTTACGGCTATCCCCCCTCACTATTTACCACCCGACCAATTTTTGTGTCATCCACGAACTTCTTGATCTTACCCCCTACATTTAAGTGCAAATCATTTATGTACATCACAAACAGCAAGGGTCCCAGCACCGAACCCTGTGGAACCCCACTGGAAACAGACCTCCAGTCACAGAAACATCCCTCTACCATCACCCTCTGCTTCCTGCCTCTCAGCCAATTTTGGATCCAATGTGCCACTTTGCCTTGGATCCCATGGGCTCTTACTTTCTTGACCAGTCTACCATGAGGGACCTTATCAAAAGCCTTGCTAAAGTCCATGTGGACCACATCAAATGCATTACCCTCATCAACACTCCTGGTTACCTCCTCAAAAAAATCAATCCAAGTTGTCAAACACAACCTTCCCTTAACAAATCCATGCTGACTATCCCTGATTAATCTGTGTCTGTCCAAGTGCAGATATATTCTGTCCTTCAGAATTCCTTCTAGTAACTTCCCCACCACCAAGGTTAGACTGACTGGCCTGTAATTTCCTGGTCTATCCCTTCCTTCCTTTTTTAATAATGGGACAACGTTAGCAGTCCTCCAGTCCTCTGGCACCTCACCTGCGGCCAGAGAGGATTTGAAAATTACTGCCAGGGCTCCTGATATCTTCTTCCCTTGCCTCCCTCAACAGTCTGGGATACATCTCATCCAGGCTTGCGGATTTATCCACTTTTAAGGCCACTAAACCCGCTAGTACCTCCTCTCTCTCTATGTTCATTTCCTCTATTATTTCACAGTCCTCCACCCTGATGTCTATACCTGCGTCGTCCTTTTCCATTGTGAAGACCGACGCAAAGTATTCATTGAGGACTGTAACCCTGTCTTCCAGGTCCACACACAGATTACATCTATGGTTCCCTAATTGGCCCGACTCTTTCCCTAGTTATTCACTTGCTTTTTATATAGTTAAAAAAACCTTTGGGTTTTCCTTTATTCTATCCACCAATGCTGTCTCATCACTCTCTTAGCTTTCCTAATTTCCTTTTTAAGATTCCCCTCTGCACTTTTTATACTCCTCTAGGGACTCTGCCGTATTGAGCCCTCGGTATCTGCCATTAGCTTCTCTTCTTTTCTTAATACTAACCTTATGTCCCTTGACACCCAGGGTTTTCCAGACTTGGTCTTTCCGCCCCCCCACCCCCCACCCCCCCCCCCCCCGCCCGCCCCCCCCAACTTTGTCTTGATGGGAACATATTTGCCCTGTACAGTCGCTATTTCCCCCTTGCTCAGACACAGTTTTATCTACAAGTTGCTGCTCCCAGTCCACTTGGGCCAAATCGTACCTCATCTTAGTAAAATTAGCCTTTCCCCAATTTAGAACTTTTATTCCCAGCCCAACCTTATCCTTTTCCTTAACTATCTTAAATCTAACTGAGTTATGGTCACTGTCTCCAAAATGCTCCCCTACTGATACGCCTTCTACCTGCCCTGGGCTCATTTCCGAATATTAGGTCCAGAACTGCCCCCTTCCTTGTTGGGTTTTCTACGTTCTGGCTAAAAAAGTTCTCCTGGAGGCAAGTTAAGAATTTTGCTCCCTCCCTACCTTGCACACTAAAACTATCCCAGTTAATATTTGGGTAGTTAAAATCCCCGACTATTACTGCCTTATTATTCTTACACTTCTCTGAAATCTGATTACATATTTGATCCTCTATCTCTCCCTGACTGTTTGGGGGCCTATCGTACACACCCAACAGCGTGTTTGACCCTTTTGTGTTTTTTACCTCTACCCATATGGTCTTATTTGATGATCCTTCCAAGATATCATCCCTCCTCACTGCTATAATTAATTCCTTGATCAATATTGCGAACCCCCCCTCCTCTTCTATCCCCCTCTCTATCCCGTCTGAATGTCATATAACCAGGAATGTTAAGCTGCCAATCCTGCCCTTCTTTTAGCCAAGCCTCGGCCATAGCTATGATATCAAACTCCCACATGCCTATCTGTGCCCTCAGCTGGCCTGCCTTATTCCTCAAGCTCCTTGCATTAAAATATATTCCATTTAGCCTCGCTAAACTCACTCCTTTCTTATTTAGCCTATGTTTCCTCTGCCTTCCAGACTCACTTACCAGTGTTTTAACTTCTAATTCCATCTCAGCTTCTCTCCCTCTGAACTACGTTTCAGGATCCCACCCCCTGCCAATTTAGTTTAAATCCATCCCAGCAGCATTAGCAAACCTCCCCGTGAGGATGTTGGTCCCGTTCCTGTTCAGATGTAACCCGTCCAACTTGTACAGGTCCCACCTCCCCCAGAAATGGTTCCAATGCCCCAGGAATCTAAAGCCCTTCCTGCACCATCTCTCTAGCCGCACATTCATCTGCTCTATCCTTCTGTTCCTATACTCACTACTGCATGGCACCGGGAGTAATCCGGAGATTACTACCTATGAAGTCCTGCTTTTCAATTTCCTACCTAACTCCCTAAACTCTGCTTGCAGGACCTCATTTCCCTTTCTTCCTATATCATTGGTCCCAACATGGACCATGACCTCTGACTGTTCCCCCTCCCCCTTCAGAATGTCCTGTAACCGTTCCATAACATCCTTGACCCTGGCACCCAGGAGGCAACATACCATCCTGGAGTCACGTCTACGGCCGCAGAAGCACCTGTCTACACCCCTCACTAACAAATCCCCTACCACTATTGCCCTTCCACACTTCTCCCTCCCGCCCTGAGCAGCTGGACCACACACAGTGCCATGGCCTTGGCTCTGTTTGGCCTCCACAGAGGGACCATCACTCTCACCGTTTTCCAAGGCCAAAAAACAATTTGCGAGTGAGATGCACTCAGGGGATTCCCTCACTACCTGCCTGGTCCCCTTCTTCTGTCTGGTGATCACCCATTCCCTCTTTGCTTGCACTTCCTTAAGCTGCGAGGGAACCATGTCCTGAAACGTGCTATCCGCAAACCTCTCAGCCTCATGAATGCACCGTAGTGCCTCCAGCTGCTGCTCAAGCTCCAAAACTCGGAGCTCGAGTTGCTCCAGTCAGAGGCACCTCCTGCACACGTGGTCATTCAGACCGCCAGGAGCGTCTAGGATTTCCCACATAGCACAGGATGTGCAGATCACAGGACTGAGCTCCCCAGACCTATCTTAACTAAGTAGAATTTGGACTCTTGCTTTTATTTTAGCCATACTCCTCTTTGAGTGCAGACTAGATGCTAGATCCTCTAGATAGACAAGATCCTCTAGGTGCTGCTGACTGCCTGTCCCAGGGTCCTCCTCTCACATTCTCCTCTAGGTGCTGCTGACTGCCTGTCCCATGGTCCTCCTCTCGCTCTCTCCTCTAGGTGCTGCTGACTGCCTGTCCCAGGGTCCTCCTCTCACACCCTCCTCTAGGTGCTGCTGACTGCCTGTCCCAGGGTCATCCTCTCGCTCTCTCCTCTAGGTGCTGCTGACTGCCTGTCCCAGGGTCCTCCTCTCGCTCTCTCCTCTAGGTGCTGCTGACTGCCTGTCCCAGGGTCCTCCTCTCGCTCTCTCCTCTAGGTGCTGCTGACTGCCTGTCCCAGGATCCTCCTCCCACACTATTCTCCTGTACTGGGAAATGTATTTTTGGGGCCATCAAGCTGAGCAGTGGTGAAATATTCTGACAGTCTAGGTTTACATTTTAAGAGCATCAGTCTGGTTCATATCTGCAGAAGAACATGTTGACATATTTTGTAACTATATACTCCAGCCACACAGTTGGCTGTGAACGAAAAAGCTTCTAACACTAAATGTTTGCAGTTTTACCTCATTGAAGACAGCTTTACTTTCACATTTCACTTTTCTGGTCAAGTGAGTGTAGCCTGAGAACAGATGAAGAAACAAATTGTTACTTAGCACATCATTAATGACAAGTTTCTCTAGCCTATCTAATGCCAATTTCCATCTTATTGAAATATAACAACATAGGAACAGTTGATTGAAAAATGATCAAGGTCCAGTTCACCTTGTACCATCCCGGTAAACACACGATACAATAATGGAATTATTGACTAATCAGCGATCATCTCCATCCCAGTTTTGATCGACAAGGATGTCAGAGGGTACGGGGAATGGTGGGACAGACGGGAAAGTGCAGTTAAGGCCACAATCAGATCAACCATGATTTTATTGAATGGCAGTGCAGACTCAATGGGGCAAATGGCCTACTTTTGCTCCTATTTCTTATGATCAATGAGCCTAACCCTCCATGGTGGAGGGTTCTGGAAACCCTAAATCCAAACTCACCTCCTCCCCCTCCCTCCTTTCCCCTCACTCCCCTCCCCCTCACTCCCCTCCCCCTCACTCCCCTCCCCCTCACTCCCCTCCCCCTCCCCTTCCTCCTCCCCCGAACCCATGTAACATTCACCATACCTCCCCCCTCCTCCTCCTCCTCACTCCCCTCCCCCTCACTCCCCCTCCCCCTCACTCCCCTCCCCCTCACTCCCCTCCCCCTCACTCCCCTCCCCCTCACTCCCCTCCCCCACCCGCTCCCTCCTCCCCCCACCCCATGTAACATTCACCATACCTCCCCCCTCCTCCCCCCTCCTCCTCCCCCTCACTCCCCTCCCCCTCACTCCCCTCCTCCTCCCCCTCCCCCCACTCACCTCCCCCTCACTCCTCTCCCCCTCACTCCCCTCCTCCTCCCACTCATTCCCCACCCCACCCCATGTAACATTCACCATACCTCCCCCCTCCTCCCCCCCTCCTCCTCCCCCTCGCTCCCCTCCCCCTCACTCCCCTCCTCCTCCCCCTCCCCCCACTCACCTCCCCCTCACTCCTCTCCCCCTCACTGCCCTCCTCCTCCCACTCACTCCCCACCCCACTCCATGTAACATTCACCATACATCCCCCCTCCTCCTCCCCCTCACTCCCCCCTCCTCCCCCTCACTCCCCTCCTCCTCCCCCTCACTCCCCTTCTCCTCCCACTCACTCCCCTCCCTCTCCCTCCTCTCCCTGCCCCATGTAACATTCACCATACCTGTTTGTCTCAAATTACTCATAGATTCTGTCCCATGAATGAAATCTATTTAAGTTACACTTGAATGAATGAACACTGTCCCCTTCCACTGTGTCCTGAGGAAATCTGTTCCGTGGATTGTCCACTCACTCACTGAAATATTCGGCAGCATCTTCTGTTTGGCAAGTGGGGGTGGGGCCCGCTCGCCAATGTGTAAATTGATGCGGGGATACATCGGGCGCGCGTCCTGACATCACCCCACCCACCCAACTGTCATCAGCCTATTGAGGCCATTAAAAAACTAATTAAAGTCACTAATGGACCTGCCCGTCCAACCTTAATGTTGTCGGGGAGGCCGGGAGCCCTGGCGGGCTTCAGAAAACGCAGGAAAACCTCATCCACGGGCGGGATGAGGTTTCATGAGGGTTTTTAAATTTTTATGAACTGTTTCAATAAAAGTTATGGACATGTCCCGACTCATGTGGCAGTGTCAATGAGGGGACATGGCAGGGAAATGTTTTTATCACCTTTATTTAAAGTTTTCAGTCGGAGCCGATTCCCCCGAGGCAGCACTTTGCCCCAGGGAGATCTGTGCACTCTTCCTGTGTGAAAGAGCGCACTCCTGGCTGAGGGAATCCCTTCCCCAACCCGCACAGGGAGCACATAGCGCTTCCTGGCAGATGTCACGCCAATTAAAGTCCGCCCACGTAAAATGGCAGCAACGCCCCCTCCCCCGACCGAGGGCACTGATTGGAAGGCCACCCACCCACATCCCCTCCTGCACTTCTCATCTTATTCTCTTCTTTGATTCATCTGTCTGTTTTATTGTCTTCAAAAGTGAAAAATAAAAGTGGTAAAGACAGAATGAGAGACTGTGGGACTGCAGCTTAAATGATAGATCATTGGCCATTCATTACTGTAAAAGGGAATTTTGCTCCAACCTTTGCCTTTCAATTCCACTGAAAAGTCACAGTCCTGAAATGTTAACTGTGTTTCTCTTTCCATAGACACTGCCTGGCCTGATTATTATTTCCGGCTTTCTCAGCTTTATTTCAGATTTCCAGTATCTGCAGTATTTTGCTTTTCACTCCTGCATGTGCCTAGTTTGTGAGGCACCTGAGCGGTGATGATGGAATAGGTCAGGGCCACTGCTGCGGTCAGATGCCAGTTGAGGACTTTTTTTTTGTTCACGGGATGTGGGTGGATTGCCCATCCCTAGTTGCCCTTGAGAAGGTGGTGATGAGCTGCCTTCTTGAACCGCTGCAGTCCCTGTGGTGTAGGTACACCCACAGTGCTGTTAGGGAGGGAGTTCCAAGATTCTGACCCAGTGACAGTGAAGGAACGGTGATATATTTCCAAGACAGGATAGTGAGTAATGTTGATAAAAACAAAAAACTGCGGATGCTGGAAATCCAAAACAAAAACAGGAACAGAAATACCTGGAAAAACTCAGCAGGTTTGGCAGCATCAGCGGAGAAAAGTACAGTTGACATTTCGAGTCCTCATGACCCTTCAACAGAAATGAACTTGAATTTTTACTTAGTTCTGTTGAAGGGTCATGAGGACTGGAAACGTCAACTGTGCTCTTCTCCACCGATGCTGCCAGACCTGCTGAGTTTTCCCAGGTATTTCTGTTCCTGTTTTTGTTGTGCTGAGTAATGGTGGATGATGCTGCTCCTGGCCGAATTGCTGCACATGAACACATGCAGAGTTGGCCAGGGCAAGAAAAAACCTCAAACATTAATTCCCCTTCACCTATCTCTAATGGGATACTTTTTCCAAGCTCCTTGAAGTCGCTGTGACTGTCACCGAGCTACAGGCACCGGCTCCACACGGTCACCAACTCCGCCCAGGCTGAGCAGCAACAACAGGCGCCCATCCTTACCTCGGAAAGTGATGTGAACCTGCCGGTCATACTTTCCGCTCAGGTTAGAAACCGTCTTCAGAAACAAGGTGAGAGACATCGTCAGGCTGCAAACTCCGCTGGCAGGATTTTAAAGGTTGTTATTTCCCTTCGGAAAGTGCAGATATCGCCTCATTCTCGGGGAAATGCAGGATCCCTGTCTTGCTTTTCAACTCTGCTGCTGGGAGCGACCCTGTCGCGTTACTGGAGAGATTCTGCTCAGAACAAAGTTGCTCAATCAGATTCCAGCTTTATCAGTCAGAACACCCACACCCAATTCAGTAACTTCACAATTAAACTTGTGGTGTTTCCGCCCTCCAGCCTGAAATGAAGATATATTAATAAGATCAATGATTAAAAATAAATAGGTAAATATCTTAAACTTTCCTTCATACACAAAATACAAACTTAAATAATTTTCAACTTTCAAATCTTGCACATCCCTGTTTTTCATTCAAACTCCTAAAACCACCTGACTGCTGCTTGTATTTACCTCTCTCCGGCCGAACTTTCATTTCCTTATTCCAGAAATATCTCCTGAATGGGACCCAGCCCATCGCTCAGAAACTGCATTGTCCTGAATACCAACTGACTTGCTAAACCATCATTAAACTCAGTAAAGGTTATCACATTTCACACGTACTTGGTACAGAAATAACAAAGAAGTATCAAGGTGGAGGATTCCTTTGCCTGCATCCCTTCTGTATATTATTAACAACCTTTCAGGAAATGATGCCAATGGCAGGATGGGCTAAATGGCCTTGTTCTGTGCTGTAAACTCCCTGTTTCTAGGATGCATTGGCTGACGCTCTGATTTTCTAGCTCTTTGACTTTGGTCTTCCCACACTGAGAGTGAGATTTAAATCTAACCTGGGTGATAGCACTGGTTTGGTGGGTCTGAGGCTCCTTTACAGTTATGACAGCTCCTGCCCAGTGGCAATGTGAACACTCCATGATATAACCTGGTACCATCAATCAGAGACCATCTGTCAATGAGAATGAAAGGGCACAGAATTGCAGACAACCTATTGACATGAATAGGGGATTGAAATCCAAATGTGTCAAGACAAATAGATAAAGTGATCAAGGAGGTTTTTTTTATTAATTCACCGAATGTGGGTGTTACGGTTAGGCCTGTATTTATTGCCCATCCTTAATTGCCCTTGAGAAGGTGGTGGTGAGCTGCCTTCTTGAACCGCTGCAGTCCATGTGGTGTAGGTACACCCACAGTGCTGTTAGGGAGGGAGTTCCAGGATTTTGACCCAGCGACAGTGAAGGAACGGCGATATATTTCCAAGTCAGGATGGTGAGTGGCTTGGAGGGGAACTTCCAGGTGGTGGTGTTCCCATCTATCTGCTGCCCTTGTCCTTCTAGGTGGTAGTGCTCGTGGGTTTGGAAGGTGCTGTCTAAGGAGCCTTGGTGAGTTCTTGTAGATGGTACACACTGCTGCTACTGTTCGTCAGTGGTGGAGGGACTGAATGTTTGTGGATGTGGTGCCAATCAAGTGGGCTGTTTTGTCCTGGATGGTGTCCAGCTTCCTGAGTGTTGTAGGAGCTGCACTCATCCAGGCAAGTGGGGAGTATTCCATCACTATCCTGACTTGTGCCTTGTAGATGGTGGTCAGGCTTTGGGGAGTCAGGAGGTGAGCACTTGCATTGCCATAGCCTCCAGGGCTATGGGCCAAGCGCTGGAAAATGGGATTACCACAGTTGGAGCTTTGTTAACTGGCACAGACACAATGGGCCGAAAGGCCTCCTTCTGTATTGTAAACATCTATGGGTCTATGAGAATGAGTTACTCGCTACAGGATTCCTAGCCTCTGACCTGGTCTTGTAGTCACAGTATTTATATGGCTAGTCCAGTTCAGTTTCTGGTCAATGGTAACCCCCAGGATGTTGATAGTGGGGGATTCAGTGATGGTAATGCCATTGAACATCAAGGGGCGATGGTTAGATTCTTTCTTGTTGGTGATGGTCATCACCTGGCACTTGTGTGGCATGAATGTTACTTGCCACATGTCAGCCCAAGCCTGGATATTGCCCAGGTCTTGCTGCATTTGGACATGGACTGCTTCAGTATCTGAAGAGTTGTGAGTGGTGCTGAACATTGTGCAATCATCAGCGAACATCCCCACTTCTGACCTTATGATGGAAGGAAGGTCATTGATGAAGTAGCTGAAGATGGTTGGGCCAAGGGTACTACCCTGAGGGATTCCTGCAGTGATGTCCTGGAGCTGAGATGATTGACCTGCAACAACCACAACCATCTTCCTTTGTGCTGGGTATGACTCCAACCAGCGGAGAGTTTTCTCCCTGATTCCCATTTACTCCAGTTTTGCTAGGTCTCCCTGATGTCACACTCTGTCAAATGCTGCCTTGATGTCAAGGGCACTCACTCTCACCTCACCTCGGGAGTTCAGCTCTTTTGTCCATGTTTGAACCAAGGCTGTAATGAGGTCAGGAGCTGAGTGGCCCTGGCGGAACCCAAACTGGGCATCAGTGTGCAGGTTATTGCTAAGCAAGTGCCGCTTGATAGCACTGTTGATGACCCCTTCCATTACTTTACTGATGATGGAGAGTAGACTGATGGGGCGGAAATTGGCCGGGTTGGATTTGTCCTGCTTTTTGTGGACAGGACGTACCTGGGCAATTTCCCATATAACCAGGTAGATGCCAGTGTTGTAGCTGTACTGGAACAGCTTGGCTAGGTGCGCGGCAAGTTCTGGAATACAAGGCTATTGCCGAAATATTGTCAGGGCCTATAGCCTTTGCAGTATCCACTGCCTTCAGCCGTTCCTTGCTCTCATGTGGAGAGAATCAAACTTACTGAAAACTGGCATCTGTGATGCTGGGGACCTCTGGAGGAGGCTGAGATGGATCATCCACTCGGCACTTCTGGCTGAAGATTGTTGCAAATGCTTCAGCCTTATCTTTTGCACTGATATGCTGGGCTCCTCCATCATTGAGGATGGGGATATTTGTGGAGCCTCCTTCTCCAGTGAGTTGTTTAATTGTCCACCACCATTCACGATTGGATGTGGCAGGGCTGCAGGGCTTAGATCTGATCCATTGGTTGTGGGATCGCTTAGCTCTGTCTATCACTTGCTGCTTATGCTGTTTGGCACGCAAGTAGTCCTGTGTTATAGCTTCACCATTTTTAGGTATGCCTGGTGCTGCTCCTGGCATGTCCTCCCGTACTCTTCATTGAACCAGGGATCAACCCCTGGCTTGATAGTAATGGTAGAGTGGGGGATATGCCGGGCCATGAGGTTACAGATTGTCTTAGAGTACAATTCTGCTGCTGCTGATGGCCCACAGCACCTCATGGATGCCCAGTCTTGAGTTGCTAGATCAGTTCGAAATCCATCCCATTTGACACGGCGGTAATGCCACACAACACGATGGAGGGTATCCTCAATGTGAAGGTGGGACTTTGTCTCCACGATGACTGTGTGGTGGTCAATCCTACTGATACTGTCTTGGACAGATGCATCTGGAGCAGGCAGGTTGGTGAGGATGAGGATGTGTTTTTCCCTCTTGGTGGTACCCTCACCACCTGCTGCAGGCCCGGTCTAGTAGCTATGTCCTTTAGGACTCGGCCAGCTCAGTCAGTAGCGGTGCTGCCAAGCCATTCTTGGTGATGGACATTGAAGTCTCCCACCCAGAGAACATTCTGTGCCCTTGTCACTCTCAGTGCTTCCTCCAAGTGATGTTCAACATGGAGAAGCACTGATTCATCAGCTGAGGGAGGGTGGTACGTGGTAATCAGCAGGAGGTTTCCTTGCTCATGTTTGACCTGATGCCTTGAGACTTCATGGGTTCCGGATTCAATGTTGAGGACTCCCAGGGCAACTCCCTCCCGACTGTATACCACTGTGCTGCCACCTCTGCTGGGCTGGTGATGGTGATGTCTGGGACATTATCTGTAAGATATGATATAATGAGTATGACTATGAGAGGCTATTGCATGCGGGACAGTCTGTGAGACAGCTCTCCCAATTTTTGGTACAAGCCCTTAGATGTTAGTAAGGAGGACTTTGCTGGGTTGACAGGGCTGGGTTGACAGGGCTGGGTGTATTGTTGTTGTTCCTGGTGCCCAGGTCAATGCCTTTTCGACTTTGCTGCAGTTTGATACAACTGCCAGACCAGGTGAGGACATCAGATTTCCTTCCCTAAAGGGCATTAGTGAATCAGATGGGTTTTTATGACAATCGACAACAGTTTCATGGTCATCATCAAACTTTTAATTCCAATTTTTATTGAAATCAAATTTCACCATCTGCCGTGGGTCCATCTTACCCTCGGACTCTAGATTATTGGCCCAGTCACAAACCACTACGTCCACACATTCGGGATACTCTCCATCAAGGCCAAATCTTAGTGGATGAGCAAGGAAGGTTATCCTGGAACTGCATAAAACAGGAGTTAGACTGCAGCTAGTGTTTTTCGTACAGCCCTGGTCACTGAATTACAGGAGGAATGTAATCGCACTAAAGAGAGTGCAGAGGAGATTCACAGAGGATGATGCCAGGAATGGATGGATCAGAATATTTTCTAAATGGTGTGAAGCTAGGAACTGTGAATGAGCAGAAAGATTTGGGGGTCCAAGTAGAGAAATTGTAAAACTATTGGACAGGTAGAAAAAAAATAATTAAAACGGTAAAATGAGAGCTGGGCTGTTCAGGGATGATGTCAGGAGAAACTTCTTCACACAAAGAAGAGTGGAAACTGGAACTCTCTCTCCCAAAAAGCTGCTGATGCTGAGGCTCAACTGAAAATGTCAACACTGAGATTGAACAACTTTTGTTGGGTAAGGGATAAGGAAAGAAGGTGGGAAGACAGAGGTTTTGATGCAAATCAGCTATGGTCTGATTGAATGGCAGAACAGACTTGAGGGGCTGAATAGCCTCCTCCTGTTCCTAAGGCAGAGGTTCCTGCAAGGCTAGTTCGAGGCACAGTGGATAATCACAGAGTCAAACCCACCCTGCACCTTGTTACAAAGAATGGGATAATGACTGGAATCTTTACATTCTTTTCATAAACCACACAAATATCATGAATCGGGATGGTGAAAAGGACATAATGAGCACAAGTGATGTTTCATCCTGTCAGTCTGGAGTTACACTGGTGTTTTATTAAAGATATAGCTGCTGGATAATGTTAAGTTAATGTCAGTCTGCTCATTACACTTGGCACAATATCTCTGTTAGACTGAGATCACAAAGACATTGCAGCCTTTTCCAAACAGCAAACCTCAGAGACGAAAAGGTGGAATTTGCCCATCAGGAATCATTCCCCTTTCCATGTGATCTCTCAGCCCTGTTACCCATTCCCCTACTCTCCCCACCCCCACACATACCCATTCCCCTACTCTCCCCACCCCCACACATACCCATTCCCCTACTCTCCCCACCCCCACACATACCCATTCCCCTACACTCCCCACCCCCACACATACCCATTCCCCTACTCTCCCCACCCCCACACACTCCCATCCCCTACTCTCCCCACCCCCACACACTCCCATCCCCTACGCTCCCCACCCCCACTCACTCCCATCCCCTACTCTCCCCACCCCCACACACTCCCATCCCCTACTCTCCCCACCCCCACACACTCCCATCCCCTACTCTCCCCACCCTCACACACTCCCATCCCCTACTCTCCCCACCCCCACACACTCCCATCCCCTACTCTCCCCACCCCCACACACTCCCATCCCCTACTCTCCCCACCCCCACACATACCCATTCCCTACTCTCCCCACCCCCACACACTCCCATCCCCTACGCTCCCCACCCCCACACACTCCCATCCCCTACTCTCCCCACCCCCACACACTCCCATCCCCTACTCTCCCCACCCCCACACACTCCCATCCCCTACTCTCCCCACCCCCACTCACTCCCATCCCCTACTCACCCCAACCCCACACACTCCCATCCCCTACTCTCCCCACCCCCACTCACTCCCATCCCCTACGCTCCCCACCCCCACACACTCCCATCCCCTACTCTCCCGACCCCCACACATCCCCATTCCCTACTCTCCCCACCCCCACTCACTCCCATTCCCTACTCTCCCCACCCCCACACACTCCCATTCCCTACTCTCCCCACCCCCACACATACCCATTCCCCTACTCTCCCCACCCCCACACACTCCCATCCCCTACTCTCCCCACCCCCACACACTCCCATCCCCTACTCTCCCCACCCCCACACACTCCCATCCCCTACTCTCCCCACCCCCACACACTCACATCCCCTACGCTCCCCACCCCCACACACTCCCATCCCCTACTCTCCCGACCCCCACACATCCCCATTCCCTACTCTCCCCACCCCCACTCACTCCCATTCCCTACTCTCCCCACCCCCACACACTCCCATCCCCTACTCTCCCCACCCCCACACACTCCCATCCCCTACGCTCCCCACCCCCACTCACTCCCATCCCCTACTCTCCCCACCCCCACACACTCCCATCCCCTACTCTCCCCACCCCCACACACTCCCATCCCCTACTCTCCCCACCCCCACACACTCACATCCCCTACGCTCCCCACCCCCACACACTCCCATCCCCTACTCTCCCGACCCCCACACATCCCCATTCCCTACTCTCCCCACCCCCACTCACTCCCATTCCCTACTCTCCCCACCCCCACACACTCCCATCCCCTACTCTCCCCACCCCCACACACTCCCATCCCCTACGCTCCCCACCCCCACTCACTCCCATCCCCTACTCTCCCCACCCCCACACACTCCCATCCCCTACTCTCCCGACCCCCACACATCCCCATTCCCTACTCTCCCCACCCCCACTCACTCCCATTCACTACTCTCCCCACCCCCACTCACTCCCATCCCCTACTCACCCCAACCCCACACACTCCCATCCCCTACTCTCCCCACCCCCACTCACTCCCATCCCCTACTCTCCCCACCCCCACTCACTCCCATCCCCAACTCTCCCCATCCCCACTCACTCCCATCCCCTACTCTCCCCACCCCCACTCACTCCCATCCCCTACTCTCCCCACCCCCACTCACTCCCATCCCCTACTATCCCCACCCCCACTCTCCCATTCCCTACTCTCCCCACCCCCACACACTCCCATTCCCTACTCTCCCCACCCCCACACATTCCCATTCCCTACTCTCCCCATCCCCACACATCCCCATTCCCCTACTCTCCCCACACCCACACACTCCATTCCCCTACTCTCCCTACCCCCACTCACTCCCATCCCCTACTCTCCCCACCCCCACTCACTCCCATTCCCCTACTCTCCCCACCCCCACACACTCCCATTCCCCTACTCTCCCCACCCCCACTCACTCCCATCCCCTACTCTCCCCAACCCCACACATCCCCATTCCCTACTCTCCCCACCCCTCACTCCCATCCCCTACTCTCCCCACCCCCACTCACTCCCATCCCCTACTCTCCCCACCCCCACACATCCCCATTCCCCTACTCTCCCCACCCCCACACACTCCCATCCCCTACTCTCCCCACCCCCACACACTGCCAGGCCCTACTCTCCCCAACCCCACACACTCCCATCCCCTACTCTCCCCACCCCCACTCACTCCCATCCCCTACTCTCCCCACCCCCACACACTGCCACCCCCTACTCTCCCCACCCCCACTCACTCCCATCCCCAACCCTCCCCACCCCCACACACTCCCATCCCCTACTCTCCCCACCCCCACTCACTCCCATCCCCTACTCTCCCCACCCCCACTCACTCCCATCCCCAACCCTCCCCACCCCCACTCACTCCCATCCCCTACTCTCCCCACCCCCAATCACTCCAATCCCCTACTCTCCCCACCCCCACACATCCCCATTCCCCTACTACCCCCACCCTCACACACTCCCATCCCCTACTCTCCCCACCCCCACTCACTCCCATCCCCTACTCTCCCCACCCCCACTCACTCCCATCCCCTACTCTCCCCACCTCCACTCACTCCCATCCCCTACTCTCCCCACTCCCATCCCCTACTCTCCCCACACCCACACACTCCCATTCCCCTACTCTCCCCACCCCCACTCACTCCCATCCCCTACTATCCCCACCCCCACACACTCCCATCCCCTACTCTCCCCACCCCCACTCACTCCCATCCCCTACTCTCCCCATCCCCACACACTGCCAGGCCCTACTCTCCCCAACCCCACACACTCCCATCCCCAACCCTCCCCACCCCCACACACTCCCATCCCCTACTTTCCCCACCCCCACACACTCCCATCCCCTACTTTCCCCACCCCCACTCACTCCCATCCCCTACTCTCCCCACCCCCACTCACTCCCATCTCTACTCTCCCCACCCCCACTCACTCCCATCCCCTACTATCCCCACCTCCACTCACTCCCATCCCCTACTCTCCCCACCCCCACTCACTCCCATCCCCTAC